>NW_015386289.1:1806750-1816490 GCF_001527695.2 Protobothrops mucrosquamatus
CCTACATCTCCCCGAGAGCCCTCAGGGAGACTAGGGAACTCTACGCCTACTCACCAGCAGCTCACCTTCTTCCCTTTGCCCGAGAAGAAGGCTGAAGCCGGCAAACAGCTGATACGCGCTGTTTTGCCGGCTTTTACATAGAACGCTGACGGGAGGCTGTCAGATTGCCTCCATCGGCCGCCGGCAGCCACCGGAAGTTATATGCATGTTTTTCAATTACATATTTTAACCCAATCTAAATGAACTCTGGAAAGAATAAAAATTAAAACAATAAATAGACAATAGCACGCAATATAAATAATTAAAATACCATCAACACACAATATAAAACCTGTAGGTATCCGTAAACCAAACTAATCTAGGAGGCAAATCTCTGCTGGAAAAGCTTTGCTTTAGCTGATTTTCAAAATTCCAAAATAGGGGCTTTGCATACTTTCTGGGATGAGTATTCAATAGAGTGCAAGCTGTCCTAAAATAAAAAAAAGGATGGACAGCAACCAAAAAGCAATTTTTACAGCAACGATTTGTTAATTCTGGTACTCAAAATAATTCCTGGGTTTATGTATTTGTTACATTTATATCCCATCTTTTTTATAGAAGCTCACGATAGAGTGCAAAGTATTCTAAGGCAGTGCTTTTCAACCTTTTCACAGATTGTACCACTTTTAGGACATGACAATATTCGAGTACTACCAGTACTTAGTAAGGTATCAAAAACTTGATGACCCCCCCCAAAGGAAAAAAGTACCGGTTTTAATTTCTTCAGTGGTAGTTCCTTTGCTGAATCACTTTCCTTTGCCCTGACGAACATATCACAAATTTATCCATATTTATTAATATGCATCACTACCTTGGTGGTCAGGTGGCTGATCAGCCCTTCTTCCTCTCTCCCTCTGCTCTCTGAATCTTTCACAGCCTCTGCTCCTTCGTTGATCCCTCTGCTTGTCTCACAGAAGCCTCTCCTCTTCTCCATCTCTCTTTCTCCATCCCCTTCTCTTTCCTCGTCATCTTTTTTTTCTCTCCCTCTCCCACCAAAACCTCCTCCTTTTATATCCTCTCCTGTCTCCCCCGTCCTCCTTTTCTCTTCCAGGTGTGTCACTCTCTGGGGCTCACGGAGACTTCAGCATCAGTCACTACCCTACTCCCACTCCCCCATGCAGTCATCCACTCCCTGGTTGGCCATTGCACATAGCGCTGATCAGTTGGAGCTGTGCTCCAATCCTGGGGCCTCTGTTGAGCCCTGGCAGCCCTGCAGCTCCAGTTGACTCTCTCACCCCAAGCAGCACCCTATCTTCTGCTCCCGGCGATAGCAGAGGCTGGCGGAAGCACCAATCAGCTGGAGCTGCACACGTCAATCCTAGGCCCTCAGTGGAGTGATTGCAACACCGCAGCTCCATCTGACTCTCCGCCCAAAGACTGTGTGTGGCAGCCGGCCACCCCTGAGGCCGCTGTAAGCATCAATCAGCTGAAACCTAGCGTGCCAATCCTGGGCTCTCAACACAGCCCCAGCTGACTTTCCCACAGGCCTGTGCAGCGCTGCAATCACTTCAGCTCATCCCACCCACTACACTTGTCTAGGTCGCATACCACCTGCCAGGTGCCGAAGTACCACCAGTGGTATTTGTATCACCGATTGGAAAGCCCTGTTCTAAGCTGCTTCCCAATTTCCTCTTCTATAAGAATACATTGGGTGTTATTTTTGGATTTCTTTTCTCCGCAGCTTCTGGTTGAATCCAACCATTTTCATATCTGATCTTCCTCCCCTGCCCAGATTTAGTTACATTCTGTCCTGTTTTCAGAGAACTAACCTGCTGATGGACAGATGGATAATCAGTCTGAAGCTCCCTTAATAATTTCTTTCTTTACAACATTCCTTTGGATTGGAAAGAGAAAAGTAGAGAAAGCATTCAGAGCTTGACTTCTTGAATTCCTCCCAAGAACTTTTTTAGCAGTTGCCATAGGCAGTTTCTCTACCTCTTCTATGTAATGAATTAATGTATTAGTCCATGTGTGCTGTGTGAATCTGCTTTCCTCTGTTGCAACTGTATGTGTGCTCTGTGTACAGGGAAACAGAGAGCCAGCCATACACTGTATGTTCTGCTCTGGGTTACATGAACAGAGGGGAGGAGAGAGGGGGACTTAATATGAACTAACCAGCAGCATTCCAAGTCACTCCCCAACTGCTTCTCTCATAAGGAGGCATTAGGGGTTTTTTTTTCTACAATGTTTTACTCTGCAGGACCAGATTTGGTTCCCATTTTACTTTGACGTGTTTCTTTTGGCAGCTTCTCTCACCTTAGCAAATTTGGTCCCATTACATTCAGTTTTCAGACGAACAGACAGAGTTCTTCTCATCTCTTTTACTCAGTGTTTTCCATTAAGATGGCAAGAATAAAGAGGAAAGACCTAGAGCTAGTTATTAGGAATCCACTTCTGCAGATGACACTGAAGCATGTGGATTGCAAATGGCAGCTGCAATTCTATTCTGGCTTACTAGACAACAACCTCGTTAAAGAAATGCATTAACCTTAATTACAGCACTTAGATGGAGACTTTCACATCATGAACTAAATCTCTTATGCCAAATTTTCCAGCTCAGATATATTAGTCAATTTAAATAATAATAATAATAATAATAATAATAATAATAATAATAATAATAATAATAATAATAATAATAATAATAATAATAATAAAGTTGGAAGGGACCTTGGAGGTCATCTAGTCCAACCCCCTGCTCAGGCAGGAAACCCGGTGCAGAAGCTTTCAGTATACATGCAAAGCAATGGAATAATAATAATAATAATAATAATAATAATAATAATAATAGAGAGTAAGCAGGATAATAAGGGTAAATAATAATGCTACAGCCATACTACTTGGGTAAATACACATAAACATTAGACAGCACTGTTAGAATTAGGTGTTCCACAGAGTGAAGAAAACCTGTCTTTGTGTCTAGTTGTTTTGGCCTGCAATGCCCTGTAGTATCGTCCTGAGGGAAGGAGTTGAACCAGTTTATGTCCAGGATGTGAGGGTCTGCAGATACCTTCTCAGCCCTCCTTCTGACCTGTGTAATGTACAGGTCTGTGGAAGGCAGGCCAGTTGCAACTATTCTTTCTGCAGTCTTATCTATCTGTGCCTGGCCTGTTTGGCTGCTGTACCAAACCTGAGAGTTATAGAGGTACAAATGGCAAACTCAATAATTCCTCTGTAAAACTGTATGAACAGCTCTTGGGGCCATCTGAATTTCCTGAGCTGACGTAGGTAGAACATTCTTTGTTGTGCCTTTTTAATGATGGTTCTTGGAACAATGTAAGATTCCTAGTGTCTGTCAAAAGGCTAAAGTTGTAGCAGTTTTAAAACCAGGTAAAGGGGCCAATAACTCTAAGAAGTACTGTTCAATTTCCATCTTGTGCCATACCTACAAACTTTAAAACAATGGTACAAAATCACCTCACTGTAATCATAGAAGCCTTTTCATACAGAAGGCTTGATTTCACCATGAAAAATTTAACCCAGTATATGGAAGATGTATTCCAAAAGGACAATGTAACAGGAACTAGTTTCTGGGCAAGATCTGTTTAATTTGTACATCATTTAATCTCATATTTTATATTTTAAATTTTATGTCATAGAGTATGGCTTATTTTAATTGTGATGCTTCTGACACGAATAAACAAATGATGATTCTATTTTTAAGTGATCATTTCAAGTCCTGGGAGATTATTTGAAGGACTCTATTGTTGATACTATGGTGTTAAATATGGTAAGAGATGGCAAAATAGAAGGGCTCCCCCTAAAATCCATTTTCATCTCTACAGTTTTAAACGCATTCAGTTCCAGTTGTTATGGCTGCACCACAAGGCCAGTTGTTCAACCTTGCATCTATATCCAGACTCATCACCGTGTTGAATGAGGCCAATGAGCGTTGTATTGTCTGCAAACTTCAGAATTTAACAGAGGGTTCCCTTGAGGTACAGTCATAAATTGAGATTGCAGATAAATGTATATGCAATGAGATACATTTACTCTTATTTAATTGTTTTCTTATATTTAATGATTGATAAACAGGTATATTTGCTCAATTTGTTCAGTTCCAAATTTTCTTAAATCAGATTGGATTCCTAAGGTGATGTGAAAATTCAGCTCTTGCTCTCTTTATTAGTCAGGGTTTTAATTTTTTTCAGTCAGCAATTAAGACTTTCTCATTCTATTTTCTTGTATTCCTATGTTGCCAAAATGAAGGTAACTTAGCAGTCTCTTCCCAACCCAGCCACTTCCATGTGCTGGAATTTCAACTCACATAACTGTTTAAGTTTGGGTGTGTCAGCTGGATATTATGGGAATTTAAATCCAACAAACAGAAGACACCACATTAAACAAGGCTAGATTAACATTTCAAGAATGCTTATCCTGGTAGCTCAGTTATTGTTTCATCTGAATTTGCAAAACTAGAAGCTACAGAAAAGTTAAGAATTATACAAATGCAGAGTCCATTAAATTAGTTTTTTATATGTTACTGAACCTCCTGCCTGGAAGGAGGTATAGTTACAAAAAAAATCACTTGTAAATATAATGAGAAGCCCAGTTTGCATGGGAGAAGATTCTCTATTTCTCACTCCACTGAGAATAGTTTGTCTGGAAAATAAAGCATTGCTATCATTTTATTTGGAAGCTAAATGAAGAATGTAAATACAGAACAGTAAATCCTGCAGAGATTTAGGGTTAGCCTCCTTTCTGGATGAACATTCTGTTTACAAAAGCTATTAAGGTTCCATTTATTTTGGGTGGAACAGTATTAGTTATCTCATGGAACAGAGTTAGGAAATTATTGCAATTGTAATCAGAAAACCTTGCAAGTATTTCATTTTTTGACAATTCAGAGCTAACTCAAGAGAGCTTCATCCATCTTAGGTTTAGATTCTTTAATATTGAAACAAGCAGCATATTTTTGGTCATTGCAAAATGGAAACACGCTGAAGAAAAGGTAGTGCCTATCAGAAACAGAACTGCTTCTGCAAGGTACATATAAAAATCCTGAATACCCTGTTCTTTACAGCACAGGGCAACCATCAGGTTCTTTTTTTTTAAAGCTTCAAGTTAAGAGCTCAACCCAACCAAGCATTAAACAAGTGCACCTGCTTTATCGAAGCAAATAATTCCAGCAGGGATTCATGTTGCTGTGGATACAAAAGGGGAAGAACAGCTCAAAGATACTTGTAAAGCAGGAGGGATTAGAGTATCTAGGGAAATAAGTAAAAGGTATTGGGTTTCATTGCCTGGCTTTAAAGTGCAGCTACAAAAGGAGGCCTAAGCATCCTTGGCTTTAAAATTAAAAAAGGGTCATGTTGCCAATTTATTAGTGATGTGATAAGGAAAGCAGACATCACTGAAAATATTACTACCTAGATCATTTTCACTTTTTGCAAAGGTAGATATTCCACAGAATTTCATAGATATTCGTGGATGAGAAATAAGCTTTCTGAAACAAAAAAGATGGTTTGAGGATCAAGCTTGGTTTGAATGCACACATGTACAGTCAAAGGCACACTTCCCCATAAGGAAGCTAAAGAATCAAATACATACATTAGTTGTACTTCCTACAAGGGACTTATTAAAAATACACAAATGAAATAATTCAAAACCATTTCCTGATGGCAAATGCAATAGAACAGAATCTTCCCTACTCTATGGAGACATTAATGGACCAATCCTATAGTATAAAATACATGAAACAGATCTGGGCCTGGCCAGTAGATGGATTAGCAGTTTGGGAATAGTTGTTTTTTTTCCAAAGCCAAAACTACTGGCTTTCATTTAAAAGCACGGTCATTCCTTTTCTAGATTTTTTTTTCATTTATTTCATTGTTGGTTTCACATGTTGAAGGATGTACAGAAACCATAATCTCAGTTAAAGTATTGTAAGTCCAAATGCATTGTGGAGATCTAAGCTTATAAGGAAAAGCAGATAAGAATTATTCTGTTCATGCTAAACATTAAAATCATCTGACTAGATATACTACAGTATTGTTCTCTATTAAATGATTGCTGCAAATATTTTGAGCACTATCTTTCATCATTATGTCTTGCATTTATCACAGACACCATCTATTGTTACTGATTTCACAGCCGGGCAAGATAGGACATGCCCTATTTATCTCTGTCTGAACATTCAGTAATACTGGGTGCACAGAGAACCACTGCATTGTTTTGTTTCGTATTATTTTCCCTCAATATAGAAAAAACAATCTGAAAAGGGCACATATTTCAGTCAACTCATGTGGCAAAAGGCAGATAGCATAAAACAATAACAATTACTACAACATTCATTACATGTTAGCCCTGTGATCAGCAAGTAAGCACTAACTATTTAATTAGTCAACTAATTAGTGGCAGGCAACATGGAAGGCTCCTAACATTCTCAGACAAATGTAAAGATAAAAAGCCTAATTAAACAGCAAGCATTATGCTAGCTACTGCCAAACAAGACAGCTGTGCAGGATACCGTGTAATACTGGGCTACCAGATAACAGGAGTTGTATCTGTTCTAAGTAGAGCTTAGAAGCATGCAATTCCTAAGCCATTATGATTGCTAAACAAATCCAAGGAAAGAAAAAAGGATAAACTCAGTAAGTGCTATATTCACTCTATCAACAATCTCAGCCCTATTTAGCTGAACAGGACTTACTCTCAATGTGACTATGATAGGTTGCAGTCTAAATGTGTCCCCATCATTCTCAATGGACAACATTATAATTATCCCTGAAATCCAAATCAACACATCTAAAGAAAATCTGGTTAGAAAAGTTGCTTATCAGTTAAAGTTGCTCTTTCAGTTGCGCAATGTATTACAGAAACAGAATGCTATAGGACAGTGATGGCGAACCTTTTAGAGACTGAGTGCCCAAACTGAAACCCAAAACCCACTTATGTATCATTGGGTGCTGGGTGTGGCTGCGGTGGTAACAGCAGACTGGGTGGGACTAAAAATTTCAATCAATCAATTCCAACTTTGCGAGATCTTTTTTTTTCCTGTGAGAAGCTGAAATTGATTGATTGAACCTTTTTGTTTTCCACATGGCGGCAGAGGACTAAAGCGAAAAGTTTTAGGACCTAGAGCAGTGGTGGCGAACCTATAGCACGCGTGCCAGAGGCAGCACGCAGAGCCCTCTCTGTTGGCATGCGCCATTGCCCAAGCACATGTGGTCTCTAAAAGTTCGCCATCACTGGCCTAAGGCCAGCCAGCCTGGAGCTGCCATTGGGGAGCCCACCATCCCACCCACCAGACCCCTTGGATCTCTCCCAATCCTGCCCGGCTCCCACAGGTGTCCCTCCTCATAAGCAACATCAAGGTGGCTACGCCCACCCTGGCTATGCCCACCCAATCTGCCATGACTACTGCAGCCACACCCATCCAGTGGCCACGCCCATCCAGTCTGCCAAGCCGACTGTAGCTGAGCCCGCCGAGTGGGCCATACCCACCCGGCACCTGGCGATACATAAGTGGTTTTGGGTTGCAGTTTGGGCACTTGGTTTCTAAAAGGTTTGCCATCACTGACCTAGAGGAACACTATTAAACACTTCTTCAAATGCTTATGTATAAGAATATGCAGTTTTTATTTTATTTTTTTGTCTTCTTCATTATCAGTATGAATGATAACGAATCAATGTTATCCTAGACATAAAAATGCAACTTTTGGGCAATTTATTGGACTAGTGTGTAGGGAAATTAAATAGTCTCCTAATAGCTGGTAGTAAAGGGATGATACTAAAATAGGACAAAAAGATATTGCTACAAGGCATAGTGCAAATTCTTCTTTTTGCATCATACTATGCTTTCTGCATTCTCTTTACCAAAGGAGTAAAAGTGATCCATTTAACAACGGGGTATAAAATTTTCCTGATTCCTTCTTTGCTAAAACTCTTTGTTCTTCAATATTTCTACATTGTTAATATGATGGTAAATATAAACAACTGAATAAATAAAACAATATGAACATTTCATTGTAACTTAATGTATAATTCTGAACATTAAAGGAAAATAAAATTAAATATTTTAAATAACAAAATATAAAGTATATAATTATGGGAAAATATCCCTAAATCCCAGCTTACAAGACTTCTAAGTGATATACATTTATGGATGATAGTTCTGACACTGTTCTGACTATTTTGGAGATCTTTCAAGCTTTAAATAATTCTGTAACACAGAGATAAAGCAGGTGTACAAATTGAAACATATTTTTCACATATAAAATTGATTTTTTTGTAATAAAAGCAGCACTTGATAAAATAGCCAAGTTCTCCCCCATGTTATTTTCATACACTAATCAAGCTTTGATACTTGAAGTAGGCTGGTCTGGAAAGAAAAATGTCTGATGATAAACATGAGTGGGAAAGATATAAAACTGTCCTTACTGTCTCATACTTTGTTATACTTTGTAATTTAATATAAATAATAATAATAATCCACTGCATTGGAGTAAATAATTTAGGTATGACATTACCAAACCTATTTGCCCTTCTCCAGGGGCTTTTAGAGGAATTCAGCCTATCTGACCTGACCTAATGTACACTGCCCAGACTAAATATGATCTAAACATAGTTATACTGTGAATCATATATTTCTCCAAATTAGTTGTTCAAAGAAAATATGTATTGAATAGTTCAAATATCATGAGATGTCAATCTTTAGCTGCATTTTACTCTAGGCTATTTAGCATGATATAGACATGATGTGAAAGTCTCCGTCTAAATGCTGTAATTAAGGTTAATGCATTTCTTTAATGAGGTTGTTGTCTAGTAAGCTAGAATAGAATTGCAGCTGCCATTTGCAATCCACATGCTTCAGTGTCATCTGCAGAAGTGGATTCCTAATAACTAGCTCTAGGGCTTTCCTCTTTATTCTTGCCATCTTAATGGAAAACCCTGAGTAAAAGAGATGAGAAGAACTCTGTCTGTTCGTCTGAAAACTGAATGTAATGGGACCAAATTTGGTAAGGTGAGAGAAGCTGCCAAAAGAAACACATCAAAGTAAAATGGGAACCAAATCTGGTCCTGCAGAGTAAAACATTGTAGAAAAAAATAATCCCCTAATGTCTCCTTATGAGAGAAGCAGTTGGGGAGTGACTTGGAATGCTGCTGGTTAGTTCATATTAAGTCCCCCTCTCTCCTCCCCTCTGTTCATGTAACCCAGAGCAGAACATACAGTGTATGGCTGGCTCTCTGTTTCCCTGTACACAGAGCACACATACAGTTGCAACAGAGGGAAGCAGATTCACACAGCACACATGGACTAATACATTAATTCATTACATAGAAGAGGTAGAGAAACTGCCTTTGGCAACTGCTAAAAAAGTTTTTGGGAGGAATTCAAGGAGTCAAGCTCTGAATGCTTTCTCTACTTTTCTCTTTCCAATCCAAAGGAATGTTGTAAAGAAAGAAATTATTAAGGGAGCTTCACATTACCTCCTTCAGACTGATTATCCATCTGTCCATCATCAGGATAACTCTCTGAAAACAGGACAGAATGGAAGAAGATCAAATATATCTGTCTGATTTGGTCCAGATACTAGGCATGGTACAGATTCCATCAGCCAAAATGTCAGCTGGCAGAGACAGGAAGATGAGCTTTTTCTGCTGTAATGCCTGTGGAATGCTGTATTTTCTCTTCAGAGATTAGAATGGCTCCAACCTGATGGCCTTTAATAAGGCTTAACAAAGTTGACTGTGTACTG
>NW_015386289.1:1817290-1845501 GCF_001527695.2 Protobothrops mucrosquamatus
GATAGATAGATAGATAGATAGATAGATAGATAGATAGATAGATAGATAGATAGATACTGGCAAAAGGTACTGCAAGCATTATGGACTGCTGGATGAACAAATCATTAAATAGGGGACAAAATCAGGCTGAAGCTTTCCTTATCAACTCAATTGACAAGGCTAACAGTTTAATATTATGGACATGCAAAGAGAAAGAATAGTAGACAAAGATACCATGCTTGGCAAGATTGAAGGAAAATGTTAAAAAAAATTAGCATTGTAATAAATCAATGCAATAACAACAGCCGTAGACTCAACTCTAGCAGGGATTAGCCACTTGACTGAAGATCAAATACAATCCAGAACAACTATCTACAGGGTTTCTATAAGTCAATATCAACTTGATGGTAACTAACAATAACAACAAAAAGTCTGGACCTCCAAATGTTAACTTGAAATTCCCACTATGCCTTAAAACATTGGCCATCCTGGTTACACCTAAAACTACAGATACATGCTATCCATGTCTATAACGGTTTCTTGGTTAGATTCTAAAGAGGTCTTCCTTTTGGAACTATTTTGGAACTGCATCATCAGCACTGTGAATGCTAGTGATGATCACCACTATAACCACAGCTACAATGTAAGCCATACACAAAGTTAACTTGATTGTCTTTAACCCTGAGTGGAAGGAGGCAGTGGCATGTGTACATTAACAAGCACAGAGACTTTAAATCAGACATGTCAAACACAAGGCCCGGGGGCTGGATGCAGCCCACGAAGTGGTTTCATGTGGCCCGCGAAGCCATCCTGGAAACAGTGAGGGAACGGCCCCCGATGCCTTGGCCCTGGCCCAGGCCGGCCGGGAGCCAATGTACAATTTTGTGGTGGCCATCAGTCTTGGCTCCCACTCCTGCCCAGGCCCCCACAGGCACCCTTGATGCGAACAATATAGAGCTGGCCATGCCCACCCAGTAGGCCACACCCACTCCATCCATGCTCACCCAGTAGGCTGCACCCACCCTGGCCACACCCACACGCCCCCCCGAGGCAACCAAAATGCTGATGCGGCCCTCAATGAAATTGAGTTTGACACCCCTGCTTTAAATCATAGCAGTATAGATAGGTTAGGTAACCGGTAATAGCTAAGGTGCCAGACATGAAATGACAATATACAGTTGGACAAGTCACTTATTCTAAGCCTAACCTACTTCAAGAATTATTATTGTAGAGACAAAATAAGGTGAAACTTATAAGTATATAATGGTGAGCTTTCATTAAAAAAGATGAGACATAAATGCAATAATTAAACAAATATAAAGTGAAAAATTGTCTAGTGTGAGATTAAATGACAACAAATCTAAAAACTTACCAAAAAATCAGTGTCTCCAGGAAGGAGATGCCAACATTTGATGATCCAACAACTACTATTCTACAACTGACAGATACCTTAGGCTCCAAGGACAACTTCCGATTGAAATGATACAGTGCATATTTTAACTGTATAAGGAATAAAAAACAAAAAGATGTTCTTTAGCAGCATATACTAAATGTTCTTTAGTATATTTAGATTACAAATGTGTTATAAACATGGACACAGCAATATGTGAAACTTTCAAATTGTAGAACACGTCTGGGGATTTCAATTTTCCAATATAATTGGAAATCTAGAGACACCAATATCCAGAGATATTGATATCCTTCTACTTTTTCCCAAAGAATTCCAATTTGCCATGAAATATGTTGAAATTATCAAAATTGCTTTAAATCCTTGAGGAGAAAAGGGTCCAGGAAGGATGGAAAATTCCATGGAACACGATAGGCACAACCATATTCAATCCCTATAAGACAAAATGGGAGTGGATATATGTAGAGGTGTTTAAAATCCTGGACAGAAAAAAAGTGGTATGTATAGAGAGTGGGAGAAGAGAATCATTACTGAAGAAGAATATCAGGTGTTTTCCAGAAACAGACAAGTTAAAGCACAGAATGAAGCTTGTGAGAAATTTTCAAAATGGAAATGGGGTTCTTGTTACATTGTACCACTGGGAGAAGGAAGGAACTGCAGTTTAGTATTAGGTGAGTTACTTGAGGCAAAATCTGCAGTAGCTGTGTGAACAAAGTTTTCATTATTTATATAACATACCATGAGGGACAGTAGCAATACTGGATTCAGGAAGCAACAGTTGTAGTGCTATATACATTTGAAGCACCACAGGCAAATCTTAACATTTTCTTACTGCAAACACCCAGTCAAAACTAAAGCTAAAATCTTGCCAGGACTCCTTTCATTTGCTTGCTCACATAATCTTATATATACACCCAGTGCTTTTTTTGTAAAAAAAAAAAAAAAAAAGGTGCCAGAACTCACACATGTCATACAACCCGCCTTGCCTACCCTACAAGGTTCCATCCAAAAAAGGTGCCGGAACTCCGTTCTGGGCGTTCTATGAGAAAAAAAGCCCTGTTTACACCTTTTATTAAAATAATACTAAGCAACCAACTCACATAGCTATGCTAATATCCATTAATTTGTTAGTCCATATAGAATTCCAGTTCATGCAGTTCAGGTCTGTCACTTTTGTGCAAGAGAAAATACAGTGAAATTGTATAACATTTTTCATCAGCATTGTAATCTATATGAACCATCTCATCTTCTTCTTCATCATCCCACCCTCTATTTATATGGGGCACAGATGAAACTAGGGCATAAATTAAACAAAGAGTATTTAATTTGGAGCTCCATAAGGACACATACAAAGTTCCAACAGAAGAGAATATTTGAATAGCTCAGAGTTGAAATGAGTGGTCCTTGGTGCTTTCTTGAGGCCTCCTGCAAAGCAGGATCTGGAACTAAACCACATCTCCCTCAACACTGAATGGAACCAGCTCCAAAGAAAGAAGGAGAATCACAACAGAACCCAATAACCTAAGGTAGTTCAGAAAGATTCCATGATCAATGGGTATCAAAGCCTGCCAAGATGTCAAGGGGGACCAAGATGGATATATTACCCCCATCCTGAGCTGCCACAACATCAAGTGCAACCAAAGTTGTCTCAATACAAAAGCAGCAACTGTGATCAAAAATGTCCCAAACAAGGAAGGGGTCCAGAAAATCCATTTCCTCCAGGATCTTTTGAGTGGTAGGCTGAGGACTTTCTCAACAACCTTCCCCAGAAACGAGGGTTAGAAACTGAACAGAAATAGTCCAAATCTATGGGATCCAGAGATAATTTCTTGAGAATGGGATGGACTACTCCTCTTTCAGAGTCGATGAGATTATCCCATCTTTTAAGATAGCATTCACCATTACAGGGATTTTCCCACCTTGTCCATTTCCTCAGAAGTAACAGAACTACTACTACTACTACTAATAATAATAGTAATAGTAATAGTAATAGTAATAATAATAATAGAGTTGGAAAGGACCTTGGAGATCTTCTAGTCCAACCCCCTGCTCAGGCAAAAAACCCAATACCATTTCAGACAAATGGCTGTCCAGTCTCTTCTTAAAGACTTCCACTGTTGGAGCATTCACAACTTCTGGAGGCAGGTTGTTCCGCTGATTAATTGTTCTAACTGTCAGGCAATTTCTTCTTAGTTCTAGGCTGAATCATCATCTTTTCATAGTAAGTATCCCAGATCATATTGCTACCACAGTGAGACAAAAGTAATGTATGATATGGTATGTGACAATCACCCACGTTGTGGGATGGACCTGCCTGCTGCAAAGCTGGTCATGAACATAAAGGCTTCCTCTGAGCCCAGACCCAAGGAAAGCAGGCTGAAATCCTCCAGGATCATAAATTTGGAAACACCACTAGATACAGCATCAAGTTATTTTAGACAAGGCAAGTGCATAGCTGCAAATTCCTCTTTGGAAAGGACTATTAAGGCCATCCACTTCATATTCTTATCATGCTCACTATCTGAAGATAGCAAGGGTAGGCAAAGTAAATGAGTTGCAGTTACATTATGAATACCAGATTTATATTCATCTGAATACAATACATTAGTATATCAACTGATAATCTTAATTTCTGATCATCCAAACTCTAAATGGCAATCTACAACGATCACTATGATTCCATAGAAATTGTTTTTTGTATTACACACACTGGCAAATGCTTTTTTTCAACAGGAGAACAGACTTTTTCTGCCCCTTGTAATATTCCAGATGGAAATACAACTACCTTTTAAATATTATCTGTATTAATGTGCTTAAATATTGTTCTAAAGATGTAATCAGAAGTGTCTGTAGTTCCAATATTAGGTAAAGCTTTGTCAAATAGAGACACTGCGAGACCTACAATGACTTCACAGGCTCAAAATCACATTTGGAAATCTTTAGGTAGTAAGACATTTATAAATGGTTTGATGTGATGTCCATCATGAGTAATTAATGCAGTGACCTATCAATCCCTGTCTTATTTTCTCTGCCAACTGATTCTGTGTCATTCCCTCTCATTTGTTCAAAAATAGCAGCAATATACAATACTCTTCTATACATTTCTTGCTGGTAAAATTTATGATACAATGCCACAATTTTAACTTTCAGCACGCACACAATTCTTAACACTAATCCTTAATATAGACAATGCGATCTCTTCCAGTTGGCAAATCTTAAAAGAAACCTCTGAGATTCCTTAGCTCAGGAAATTCTTCATCTTGTGTAGTCAACAAATAAATTCTGAACTCCTTTTAATTCAAGAAGAGAGTTACAGGCTTACTCAGCTTTTGGTAGACCAATTGTAACCCCATTTTTCTCACTACTTTACTACACTGTATACATTTAAAAACATTTATTCATTTGTTTGTTTATCTATTTATGCAGGAACCCAGTTAAAAATAAAACCAACAATGCAGTTCCTTTCAAACTCTTGCCATAACTCCTGCATTTGTCTCATCTCTCTACAGTACCACAGTTTGCCACCAAATCATACTGATCCTACAATCAGACCATCAGTCATCACTCCAGCCAGACCTTAGCTATGTAGCCCTAATAACAGAAAATGACATTGCCCATAGAAAAACATACAGAATTAGTTTTGTAATTCATAGTACAGTATATTCTTTAGTACCGTGCCATCTCTTTCTCTTAAGGATTTAAAAAGTCAGGACATTTTATATTTAGGGAGATTAGAGTCATGTTTGACTACTGCCTTTTTATTTAACAGCATATCCCAAAAATGGTGAATGATTCTTTGGCTAACTGTGAGACCCCTAAAGTTGTGTCAGGATCTCTTATGTGATTTATCATCAAGATTAAAGTACTAAGAGACGTTTGAAGATTTGGAATTGGATTTCACTAGTAAATCAGTGATAGCTATCTCTTTTTTCTGCTATTCTACTAATGTTAAGAAAGTATTGGACTTTTTGAATATTTTTTGAGAGCATATTAATGAGGTGGATTTGAGATAATGTTCAGATATACCCATTGCTCAATATACCTTTTTGCTAGAAACACTGGAATAAAATTCAAATATGAGGATGTGGTCTATATTTTTCAGGCAAATTCTTTTTTGAAAAATGTATATGATACTTGGCTGATTGGAGATTGAAAAAAAATCTTCAGATTTATGTTTTTTCTGATAATTTTTGGCAGTGCAATCATGACATCCAGTGGCCAATGTCAGTTAAGATTAATCTGTTAAATGATGACTGTACAATGATACTAAAAGGTAATTGCAAATTGTTGATTACTCAGTGATTGGGATTACATCTTACACTAACAAAAGATACAGCCTTAGTTTATTGAACAAATTGTATAAGTGGATTCACACAACACAGTAAATTACAAACACTAATATACTAAACATATGAACAAAGTTTATGCAACATGTTAAACCCATCAGCACACAAGATGATGAACTCTCTGAATCGGTGGAGTGTGCTAAGGCATAGTTTGTTTTAGCCATGATATATACAATAGATCACAATGACTGAAGTCACATGTTTTCAAAGAATATAGAAATCAAGTGTCTAAACTTGCTCTATGTTACAGAATGAAGGAAGTGAATGAGAAAGATGCTTGCAATTTAAATACTGTTCCTTCATGCACTGTCAGGTAAGTTTCAAGAGTGAGAGAAGTCATCATTCTCCTTTCCTACTAGAGAAGCCTTCTTCTTCTTCTTATTGTTGTTAGTTGCGAAGTCGTGTCCGACCCATCGCGACCCCATGGACAACGTTCCTCCAGGCCTTCCTGTCCTCTACCATCTTCTGGAGTCCATTTAAGCTCATGCCTACTGCTTCAGTGACTCCATCCAGCCACCTCATTCTCTGTTGTCCCCTTCTTCTATTGCCCTCAATCTTTCCCAGCATTCGGCTCTTCTCCAGTGAGTCCTTCCTTCTCATTCGGTGGCCAAAGGACTTGAGTTTCAACCTCAGGATCTGGCCTTCTAAAGAGCAGTCAGGGTTGATCTCCTCCAGGACTGACCGGTTGGATCGCCTTGCAGTCCAGGGGACTCACAGGAGTCTTCTCCAGCACCAGAGTTCAAAGGCCTCCATTCTCTGGCGCTTGGCCTTTCTTATGGTCCAACTTTCACAGCCATCCATTGCCACTGGGAAAACCATGGCCTTGACTATACGTACTTTTGTTGGCAGGGTGATGTCTCTGCTTTTTAGTATGCTGTCTAGATTTGCCATAGATTTCCTCCCCAGGAGGGGCTTGCGTAACTCAATGAAGCTATGAGCTATGCTGTGTAGGGCCACCCAAGACGGATAGGTCATAGCAGAGAGTTCTGACAAAATGTGATCCACTGGAGAAGGAAATGGCAACCCACTCCAGTATCTTTGCCATGAAAACCCCATGGACAGTACCAAATTAAGAAAACCAAGATCATGGCATCCGGTCCTCTCAATTCCTGGCAAATAGATGGGGAAGAAATGGAGGTAGTGACAGATTTTATCTTCCTGGGCTCCAAAATCACCACAGATGGGGACTGTAGCCAACGAAAAGCCTTCTTCTACAATTATATAAATTTAAAGCTCTCAGATTTGAATCTGGCAATTACCTTAACTAGTTTCAGGTTATTGAAAGGAGGGGGAGAATAGCAAAAAGGAGGAAATCCAAAGCGGGGGAAAGATTACGATTTGGAAGATATATGTCACAAACTTACTGTAAATATAAACTTCCTCTGAGAGAAGATCAAAAAGGAAAAAGAAAAAAAAGGATTTAATATGAAGGTACCATATGACAAGTGTCTAATTTATTTGTTTTAGTTATAAAATTTACAGAGATGCCCACCTCAGTCAAAGTGATTCTGGGTGAAGTAAAACAGAACCAAAGATTTAATAAATCTAACTTTTAATAAAATCAGTAAAACAGTAAACACGGGAAAAACTAAGTAAATAAAGCAAGATCACAAGAGGGGAGATATTACATACAACACAGCCAGGGCACAGGCTCCCTCAACAGGGAATCTGTAGGCTTGTTGAAATAATCTAGGCCAGTGATGGCGAACCTTTTAGAGACCGAGTGCCCAAAAACTGCCCCTGCCCCCGCTCCAGCCCCTGCCCCGCCCCCGCTCCAGCCCCCACCCCACCTGCCCGCAGGGCCACTCACCGTCTCCAGGGCCTGCCACAGATCGCCCAGCAGCGCCATAGCAGCCACACCCTCTGCCTGCGCCCCGCAGCATCAACTGTGCGCGATGGGGCGTGAGGGCAGAGTCTTGTCTACACTGCCTGGCTGCCATGTTCTTGGCTGCACTGCTCCACGTGGGCCACACTCGGGGGCAACTCTTCTTCAGAAGGGCTACTGGTGAAGACGGGGTCACGGGGGGAGGCAAGGCTGGGACAATGGCACGGGTGCCCAAAGAGAGGCTCCGAGTGCCGCCTTTGGCATCCGTGCCATAGGTTCACCACCACTGATCTAGGCTTTAAGAGCTTTCCAGGAGGTCACAAGGGTTGGGACCAACCTCACTCAGGAGGAATGATGTTTCAGAGGGTGGGTGCCATGCAGGAAAAGCTTTTCTCCTAGGTTCTGTCAGATGGAGCTCCCTTGCAGACAGGACTCACATCATGCTCTTCCTGCTGGATCTGATAGGATGGGTAGAAGTGGTCCCTTAAGTAACTAGTCCCCATGACAGGTAGGGCTTTAAAGGTCAAACCCAGCACCTTGAATTGGACACGGAAGCAAACCAGAAGTCAATGCAGTTCTTAGAGCAAAGGTGCAATATGCCCTTCTAAGAGCACACATAACTTCTTGTGCTGCTGCATTCTATACCACTGAAGCTTTCGGATACTCTTCAAGATCAGCCTATTGGAGAGTTCATTGCAATAGTCCACTTGGGAAGTGACCAGGGCACGAGTAGCTGTGATCACAGCCTCGCGATCCAGGAACAGGTGTAAGTGGCATATCAGAAGAAATTGTACAAAGGCCATCCACACCACAGTACCACCTACTCTTCAAGCAGAGTTGGGAGTTCAGAATGGCACACCAATGCCATTAAACTCATTTTATTTGCCATATAATAGCTCCAGTTAACAACAGCTCTAATGTGCAATAAATTACTTTTTCACCAGTACAGCAACTTGCTCCAAGAAGTTAAAAATTTAGCTGATGTCACAATATTGCTTTATCCTTATAAAATATTATATACATTCCGCCAAAATATATATTCAGACATCACAATATGTTAACCATCAAGTTCCACCTTATTTATATTCTGCTATTATTGAATGAAATAGTAATCATTAACTAATGCACCATAGAAAAAGATTTATTATCTTTGATTACTGGAATTAGGGATTATGCTGAGATGAGTCATTCCTGCTGTGACCACCTGTCACATTGTTTCCACCTGGGAAGACAGCCTGGCTCTCTGTTACTTTTCTGCATCTCCTAACAAGAGGCCATTTCTGATGTGAAAGGCAAGGCATACATTTTGAATATGGGCAATGTTCCATGAAGTTAAAAATGAATAATATTTGATTTTTAAATCCAGAAGATTGACATCATAACAATTCATGGACATGTGCAGAAATGTTTTTAGTACAGTATTACAAATACAGTAAGAAATTTCTTCCATCTTTTGGTATATCTAGCCATATATTTCTGCCCATTTTTTAATGTACAAAATGCTCACTGAGTTTTGGGTTCCTTTTCCAAATAAAGTACCAGAAGGATACTTACATTTTATGCAATCTTCTGTAGCAGAAAATGTCCTTTTAGTGAGACCCAGAAAGTCCTTACTGAAAATACAGGGAGTAGCAACAAAGCACATCAATTAATCTCTGTAGAGCTTGCATAATGGCCTAAAGGTTATAGTCAATTAAAAAATAAATAAAGAGATAAATAAAGTTCTGAGGCGTCATTCCTCCTAGCTAATAATGCAAAATAGGGAATTTTATTGCATGCTGAGTACGTTATGCAAAAAGCGATCCAACAAAATTACATCTATGACATTCCTCTTGATCAAATAAGAATATCGTGGCTCATTAAAATGCAGGAAACGGAATGCACTTTTTGTGGGTAATTCAACTTGCTCCTGAGTGTGCAGTTGTCCTGGAACAAAAGATTGTCATTGCTCTTGCATATTCTATAAACTGAAATCTGCTGGTGCACAATACAGCAGCAAGTATTTTCAAGCATGTTATTTTCAGTCCAGTTGACTTTAAAATGGCAGCAGGTGGTTAGTCCTCCTGAAAGCAAGCACCAAAATAACTATAGAAACTACAAAATCAAATGATGTCACAGGTCCTTTTGAACATTCATGCTCAGAAGCAGCATAATATTTCTATATAACCTTCTGATAGATGCATTGTTAATTTTCCCATAGTACATTTTGCTATACCTCTTGATCTGTCACTATTCTAGAGATTTCCATACATTTTATCTCCTCCTGTTCTTGATTTAGCTTCTGTCATTTAATTCCTTTGAGATACTCATATCCTTTTATTAACTCCAAGAATGTTTGCTGTTTTTTTATATGTTAGAGGTGTTATACTCTTTCCAGAGTAACATTCAGCTCATATTTATTTCTATTATAGAATAGAGCTGGAAGGGACCTTGGAGGTCTTCTAGTCCATTCCCCTGCTCAAGCAGGAGAACCTATACCATCTCAGACAAGTGTCTGTCTAGCCTCTTCTTAAAAATCTCCAGTGATGGAGCACCCACGATTTCTGGAGGCAAGCTGTTCCACTGGTTAATTGTCCTCACTGTCAGGAAGTTTCTCCTTAATTCTAGGTTGTTTCTCTCTTTGGTCAGTTTCCAACCATTGTTTCTTGTCCTGCCCTCTGATGCTTTTGTGAATAATGTGACCCCCTCTTCTTTGTGGCAGCCCCTCAAGTACTGGAATACTGCTATCGTGTCTCCCCTTTTCTTTAGACTAGCCAGACCCAAGTCCTGCAGCCGTTCTTTGTACGTTTTGGTCTCCAGGCCTTTGATCATCTTAGTTGCTCTTCTCTGGATTTTTTCCAAAGTCTCAACATCTTTTTTGTGATGTGGTGATCAAAATTGGTTGCAGTATTCCAGGTGTGGTCTACTATTTTCCTTTACTTAATTCCCTCCTCTAGGGTCTTAGGTTTTCTCTTCCCTTCTTGCCAGATTCCACTCTCTCTACCCAGCAATCCAATCTATGTAAGGCATTCTGCTCTGATTTTCCGTATCTAGTACCTACTCAAATCTTTGCCTCCTTAGCCAATCCTTTTTAATATCAAACAGTTAAGATGGAATACAGTGCAGAATTTAGCAACAGAACTCTTTGGAGGAAAACCGTATTTAAGAGACAGTTTCAGGATTAGTCACAACTTTAGGGATATATTCAAACCAAGAATGGCAGATTACATGAACACCCATGCTCAATTTGAGCAAAAGTAGGGTGGACAAAACACAATTCCCAATTCTTCTTATATATACACTACTGTTATTCCTTTTTTTTCCCCCGAGGGTTGGAAAAAACTTTAGAATTCTCCTGCTGTTAGGAGAAATTACTGGAATTGCCTCTGCTATCACTCATTCTTTCTTCCCAAAGGAGCAAAGAAGGATGGGGCAGTATGAAGAAGAAGACTAATACTGTATTTTAAGTCTTAGAGAATCAGGGTGGTTTAAGGCAAGGAGAGCCAGGTTCTGATCCATCCTTAGTCATGGAAGCTCACTGGATGACTTTGCACCAGTCACTCCCACTCAGCTCAACCTATTGTACTTCATAGCGGTATTGTTGTTGTGTGGAAAAAGCGGAAAAAACATTATGAATAATGTCTTGAGTTCCTGAATGAAACACGGGATGTAAATCAAATGAACAAGCAATAATGCTTAATATTTTAAACTCCTTGAAGATTTCTGACAATATAGTAATGGGGAAGGGGATATTTTCCACACAATTACTTTAAGTTTTACTGAACCCTATTTTAGATGATCAACTTGGCATGAGTGAAAATATGTATTTTTCTTCAAATGTTCGTAAAAGTATTAATTTATCATAAAAGTTTCACAATTTCAGAAATTTAAATAATCTGAAACAAGATGATCTTTGAAATAGAAAGGTTACTTTTAATATACCCATGATGTTCAAACCATGATACTTTGGCTTCTAATGTTTAGTATTTCTGGTTGATTAAAAATTCATTTTGGGAGAACTTTGCCTTGAAAATAAGGCAGGAAATATTTGCTGCACATACCCAGTAGAGACTTGCTGGGACTTAATCTGTCAAATTCAGATTGGTTGATTTGTCAAGGCAAACTTTAACTCCATGTCATGCTTCAATATTTCCTGAGGCCTGCAAGTTATGTAAAATAACTATTTTCCAATTTTTTCAACAGTGATTGAAATTCAGCAACAGCTAACTTTCCTTACTGAGAATTCAAATTCTGAACATGCATACAGGATAAATACAATGTAAAAAATATAAAGACAGTGTCATGGAAAAACCCATTGAAAGAAATGAGGCACAAAACAATAATTCTTACTTTAAGATTCAGAGGTTTATTTCAGCAATAATTTGGAACATAGACGAACATCATAACATCACTTACATTAGCAATCCATTGCAATGAGGACCAATGACATAGCAGATCCAGCAAGGACAGCTATTGGCCAATGGCAAATCAATCAGCTCCAGTCCCAACCTCTTATACCCTTTCCTGTCCTAAAACCAACAATAAAAAATGACTAAAAATAACATTTAAAATTAAATGTTGTTATAACCCCTAACATTCATATTTCATGCTATATAATTCAACAATGCAAGTGAATAATGGCATGTCACAGAAGAAGTAAGGTTTGCTTCTAATGTTGTTCTTGGGATGATACTTAGAAATAACACTTGACAAAGAATATTTATCTTCCATATCCAAACAGCCTTCACACTGAGAAGGAAATCAACTTAACCAACTGCAGGCCAGCATGAATATTCATATTTTCAGCAAATAATGTCAGCATCTCTATATCACTGACATCATATTTTCCAAGCGATGATAGGTCACCTTATTGTTAATTTCACACATGGACATAAGTAGTAAACATTCAGAGCATTCTTCTTAATGAGGCCATCTGGTGCTTCCTCATAACTGTGTAATGTTTAAGCTTCCAAACAAAATCTAATGGCAATAATACACAAAATCCACTGACATTTACACTGAGGAAATTTACAGCCAGAACAAATGTATCTGCATGACAACTAGTGGTATAAAGTCATCAGCTACCTGGGACAAGAATAAATAACTACTTTTGACCCATGCCTGTTCTATAGAAACCATTAATAATCTAATGTTGGAAATTATTGAGCAATAATTACTCCTTGAAAAAAATTCTTTGTTAAACAAAATTATTTTGATATGAAAATATAGTGTTTTTTAACATTTTAAGTCTGCAATCTTAAGGGGAAAACTTATTTGATCCCCTGCTGATTTTGTACGTTTGCCCACTGACAAAGAAATGATCAGCCTATAATTTTAATGGTAGGTTTATTTTAAGAGAGACAGAATAACAACAAAAACATCCAGAAAAACACCTTTCAAAAAAGCTATAAATTGATTTGCATTTTAATGAGTGAAATAAGTATTTGATCCCCTATCAATCAGCAAGATTTCTGGCTCCCAAGTGTCTTTTATACAGATAACGAGCTGAGATTAGGAGCACCCTCTTAAAGGGAGTACTCCTAATCTCAGTTTATTACCTCTATAAAAGACACCTGTCCATAGAAGCAATCAATCAATTAATCAGTTTCTAAACTCTCCACCATGGTCAAGACCAAAGAGCTGTCCAAGGATGTCAGGAATAAGACTGTAGACCTACACAAGGCTGGAATAGGCTACAAGACCATTGCCAAGCAGCTTGGTGAGAAGGTGACAACTGTTGGTGTGATCATTTGCAAATGGAAGAAACACAAAATAACTGTCAATCTCCCCCAATCTGGGGTTCCATGCAAGATCTCACCTTGTGGAGTTTCAACGATCATGAGAACAGTGAGGAATCAGCCCAGGACTACACAAGAGGATCTTGTCAATGATCTCAAGGCAGCTGGGACCATAGTCACCAAGAAAACAATTGGGAACACACTACGCCATGAAGGACTGAAATCCTACAGCGCTCACAAGTTCCCCTTGCTCAAGAAAGCATATGTACAGGTCCATCTGAAGTTTGCCAATGAACATCTGAATGATTCAGAGAACTGGGTGGAAGCGTTGTGGTCAGATGAGACCAAAATCAAACTCTTTGGCATGAATTTTCTTCTTTTCCTTAGACTAGCCAAACCCAAGTCTGCAGCCGTTCTTCATATGTTTTAGTCTCCAGGCCTTTGATCATTTTGGTTGCTCTTCTCTGAACTTTTTCCAAAGTCTCAACATCTTTTTTGTAGTGACCAAAATTAGTTGCAGTATTCCAGGTGTGGTCTTACTAGGGTTTTATGAAGCAGTACTAATACTTTGCATGATCTTGATTCTATGCCTCTGTTTATACAACCCAGGATTGTATTAGCTTTTTTGGCTGCTGCTGCACATTGCTGGCTTATAGTCAAGTGATCGTCCACTAGGACTCCAAGGTCCCTCTCATAGTTACTGTTTTTGAGCCAGGTCTCGCCCAGTCTGTACTTATATCTTTGATTTTTCCTGCCTAAATGTAAAACTTTTAAAATTCATTTTGTTGGATAGGGGGCATTGTTCAGATCTGTCAAGATCTTTTTGGATCCTGAGCTTGTCTTCTGGGGTGTTGGCTGTTCTTGCCAGTTTGGTGTCATCTGCAAATTTGATGAGTTCCCCTTCTATTCCTTCATCTAAGCCATTTATGAAGATATTAAAGAGTATTGGGCCTAAGATGAAGCACTGTGGTACCCCACTGCTTACTTCTCTCCATGTGGATATAGTACCATTGAGGACTACTTGCTGAGTATGTTTCTCAGCCAGCTATAGATCCATCTGGTGGTGATATTGTTTATCCCACCTTTTTCTAGCTTACTAAGCAGCAGTATTTATGATAATTATTGCCATGTTCTTTAACCAACATATAATTCAAGATGTTAGTAATGCATTATGTTAATTCCAATGGTCATTTATGTCTCAGAAGACCAACACATTTGAAATTAAGTGCTTAATAGCCATGCAATATAAATTATCATTTTTTTTCCTAAGCCTCATATTTTACTATGATTTAAGAGTAACAGTCACTCAAGTATTGGATGAGGCAGGAGGTGTGCAAGCTATGACTGAAACAATTCAGCTACTCTAATCACTTCCTCAAATATTTCATTGATGAAATTATGTCTAATGTATGCTCACAGGGCAAAATTCCTCAGGCAAAATGAGTACTTTTAAATCTTAATTGTTCATTAAATCACCACTAATGTTCACAATTGACCCTCATCACCAAAGTCTCAACAACAATTATATTTCCTGGTTTAGAGAAAAAAAAGGATTTATTCAAAAAGAAAGGAAGGCAGGTATCTCTAGAGTACAACTGCAAAGTGATTTCACCTAAATCAGATATATGAACATCTCAAATTTCCAGCAATTTCCTAAAACAAGTTTACAATAAAAAATAGAAAAAAGGGAACTTAATGAATCAGTTGAGAAAAATCAATATAACCATGAGGTTTTGTGTTCGTTAAGAAACAGAGTAGCCAGAAAATAGATGAGCAAAAAAAGAGACGAGCTTCATTTCAACAAGTTATAAATACTTGAAATATTTTCTCTGTATTACAGAAATTCTAAATTCATACTGTATATTAACAGGACAAACTTGTATGTGTGAGTAATCTCTCTAATTTTTTCAAATCTGTTATTGATAATTTCTTTCTTAAAAAATGTGTTATATCATTATGTATGTCATTATTCATAATGATCCCAACATATATATATAATTTTTAAAATATACTTTTATTTTATTAAAAAAAAAATACAAAACACCATTTTTAAAAAAAAGGAAGAAAAAGAAAAGCTGAACAAGAAACAGACAAAAGAGCAGGGAAAACATTTTCTGGATATTTGGATCCAAAACTAAAGGATTAAGAAAAATAAATTCCAAAATTTTTGAAAATTGATAAAATATGGTAAATGTCCAATAAAAATTGAAATCAAGTAAAAATAAAAGTACTTCACTATCCAGAGACACACTGTGTTTCCTTACAGAAAAGCAGAAGTTAATGAAAATAGCAAAGAGATGAAAGGAAAAAAGCAAAAGAAGTAGATAAAAGCCAGTAGGGGGATGAAATAAAGTAGCATTCAGCCGGCCAATTAATTTTTAAAGATAAAAAACAAAGCAAAACAAAGGCTTTGAAAGTGAAGTTAAAACCCAGGTTTGCTTATGAGAACAATCTGCTGATAAGAAAAGGTGGAAAAAAGACCAATGACTTTCCGGCTGCTCCCACAGGGAATTGCAATCTTCAAAATTCCTCTTCCTGAGTGAGTCCACAGCCATCCAAAAGTCAACTTAGGTCATCCCTAAGTGCCCCTGTTCAAATCCAAGGAGCAAGACTGCCAAAAAACCAGCTTTGGCAGCAAAAACAGTAGATTATGGACAGGAGACAAAACTCTTCCTACAGCCATCTTGGAGAGGAGTCCAATTACAACATATATCTCTTGAAAGTTATTGCGTTTTAAGTACATTTTTGGGTTCACAGATATATAGAATAATGAGAATTTGGTCAAATCAAATAAGCCAACTTATCAGATTCTTGTTTTAGGATTACTATAAGTGGAATTTTTAAAACATTTTTTATCCTATCTTTATTACTTTTATAAATAGCTCAAGGCATAACAACCCTGTAAGGTGAATTAGAATGAGAGAGTGTGACCCAAAATCACCCAGCCAACTTTCATGCCTAAAGTTGAACTATAACTCATTTTCCCAATTTCTATCCTGGTGCCTTAATTATTACACCAATTGATTCTCAGTTTGCCTTGTATACATTGTACAAATTTACCTTATACACTTTCATTAGGCAAAATTTCTTCCAGATAATTTTTTTTATTAAGTGAGTGAAGAAACTGCACCTTTTCAATCTCTTCTTAGACTCATCTATTAATATCTCTTATCAGCCTTCCTGACTTGAAATAGTAGCAAAACTGTAGTAGGACTCTTATCAAGTTTCATGTTCCTTTTACTGTATCAGTAAAACTATATTCAGAATTTAAAAATGAATACTCAGATTCATGTTTAATACAACTAAGATTCCACTTGACTTGGGCAGCTAACAATTTAAATTAATAATAATAATTAGCTGCTGCAAAAATATCACACAGAGTGATTACAAACAATGGCACGACAAAATAGCAACAATGGTATAGTGGAATATCTGCAAGAAATGCCATTTGCCTGAAAGCAAGAAAACAGACAAAGTAATAGAAAATGAAAAGGCTAAAGTGCTCTCAGATTTTAGAATTCAAACAGATAAGCACGTATCATTCCAGACTTAACAAATGTCAATAAAAAAGATAAAAAGTCTTGATGGTGGATGTTGTAGTACCTGGAGACAGCAGAATAGAATAAGTGGAGAAAACCACAAAATGCAAAGACCTGTAAATAGAATAGAATGATTATGGCAAAAGAAAACAAAAATAGTACCAATAGTACTATTCCAGCTAGCTTCTGGCTATGAATCCTTTATATCAATCTTTGTAGATCGCAATTTCTAAATTGCTGTATTAATATACATTCTGAACTTTTTCTCTAGTGCAAATCATGTTGATTCAAAAATCAGTTAATTACCAAGTTTGGGCTTGGTAAATTCTATACAATGTTGCAAAATTCTACATGGCTGCTGTCATGCTACATAACTATGGCAAAAATTTGAACTTGGTTTCTTTGGGTACTCAAATGGATTTCTTTCAGCAATGTTTCAGCAATTATTGGCATTTAAATGTTACTTCCTTTTGCTTTGTTTCTTTCTTAATTCTGATTAAAATAAATTTACTTCTGCATGGAGACATACAGATGGAAGGAAGTGTTTTTTGAAATTCTGAAGTACTACTGCATTTTGGCATATGTTAATTGGAACAAAAGGGCTGGACAAGTTTCAATCTACATTTGCCTTTTTGTGATTAATAGGGATATCTTTTATTCAAAGTCCTCCCTGATTAAGGTTTCTTCAAAACATTTGGCAAGCTTCCTTTTTTGGTAGCCAATAATTATCCCCCATCCATTTGTTTAGCCATATATTTCTCTCTGCCTCAATGATTTTGGCTCCAAATTGCATGATATTCCAGAAGGTCTAGATAATCCTTTATCGGTATAGCATTTTCTTTAAGCTATTCTTCATTGGTTTGGAAATAGAACCTATAATCTTTGTGGAGTGTTACCTCATCTTTTTTTTTCATACTTGGAGATTCCCTGACAGGTGACATCATTGGAGAAAAAATCAGCACTGCTATAGAAGTACAGTATTAGCTATTAGTAGTTAGATAATCTTGCTTGCAAGGGAAGAACTCTTCAGATTTAGCTCTTTAGCTCAAGAATGATTTTATAGGATGTGGTGGCACACACATTCCTCACTTGTCAAAGAATTTCTAAAAGAAACTGGTCTTGCCAAATTGGTTTAGCCTGAATTAACTCACGAATTAAAGAATCAAATTCAGCATCTTTTCTGGCTTTGCTTATATGATGGAGAACTGAAGCCCTCTGCACGCCATGATCAATAAAATTCAGAAAAGGTCAGATGAGAACTAGTAGACCCAAATAAAAGATGATGTAGGTTATTCTACTAAGAGTTTTCCTTTTCTTTTATAAGATTCAGAGGAACCTTCAGAGCTGATTCACAAATAAGAAAAGTGATTCCAAATTTGTGTCCATTGCTCTTTCGTTAGGTATTTCAAAGCTAACCTGTAATTTCTGGGTGGAATGCTTATGACAGCACAAGTGCAAGCTCATATGTGGAATGCCAGAAGAATATTGTTTGATGTGGCAGATTTTGTCTAAGTAGCAGGAGAAACATCCCTGAAACTGATAGTAAAACCTCACAACTTTGAGAACTGAGAAATAATAAAGCACACAGAATTGGTGGCCAGAAACAAACAAAAATTAATTATATATATGAATTTACTATGCATTATAGAGTAATTATTCTTGTTAATTATAACACCCATTGTATGGTTATATTGATAATTACTTAATTACATAAAACAGATGGATAGCAAAATGCTCCCAGATGGTGAGACAATAAAACAAGTTGACAACCTACTGCTTATAATTATAAAAATAATTATGGTTCTCAAGCTAATTATACATACTGGTTGAACTTCATTTTGCCATATTGTCTATATATACATAACTACCCACCACACAGATATACAGATACACACACATATCTCAAAAGGCAGATTCCTGGAAAAAAACCTCATCAGTAGAAATTTTTCCTTAATAAGGACCTTTAACAATTTTCACTATATTTTACTGAAGGATCCAGTTATATCCCTACTTCAAAAGAATAAACTATGGCTTCCTTGGCACTTCTCCAATCCACATAATATTTTCTCAAAATTTTCTGTCTGACTTTTCCTTGGACTAATAAAGGAAGAATCTTTCACTAATTCACTACTTAACCTATTGCACTATATAAATTAGTCTTTGCAGGATCCAATCTAGGTTGATCACCAGGAGCAAAGGTTTTCTCTTCCAAGCTTTCAGACTCATTCTGGAGCTCATTCAGGGAACTTCTCTCTAGCAGAGTGTATGCTGTTCTGTGTGTGGTATTTATAGTGCCTGTTGTAAGTGGCTTTTTAGATGTTGATTGGCATGTGTGGATGCTGGCTTTTAAGTCATTAGCAGTCATTTGCTTGTGCTGCCCAGCCCTTGCCTTCTAAGTACTTGATAGAGTGGTGGTAAATCAGCACTCCTGTTGACTGACCTGTTGACTGATTGAGGCCTGTTTCCCAGGCTTCAATCATTTCCTCGGCTGTTTTTGTACCTGCTCATCCAACAATCTTAATAGCTGCAAAGTTGAATGTGTGTCCTTGTTCATTGCAGTGTGAGGCAACCAGTGATTTTGGGTCTCCTTGTCTGATCGCTCATGTTCTTGCAATCTGGTGATTAGCTTTCTCCCTGTCTGTCCTACATAGTCACAGGGGCAATCCATGCAGGGGATTCGGTAGTTTACATTGGAAGTATCTCCCACCTCCAAGAGATCTTTACAATGCATAATTTATCCTCATATGGTAGCCTTCTGGGAGATGTGTGATGCCCAC
Organism: Protobothrops mucrosquamatus; assembly: GCF_001527695.2. Taxonomy (NCBI): domain Eukaryota; kingdom Metazoa; phylum Chordata; class Lepidosauria; order Squamata; family Viperidae; genus Protobothrops; species Protobothrops mucrosquamatus. The sequence continues at coordinate 1,836,882 of NW_015386289.1, forward strand.
TTGCAGAACTTGGAAGCTGCATTCTACAGTTTCCGAAATGTTTTTGATGTATAGCAGGGTGTGCCATGTGATTAGACTCGTACCTTGTTTTTTCCTTTCTCTCCCCACAATGTTGCACAGACAACTTGTGACAAATAATTGTGGGTACCCACAAGAAGTCACAAGATATCACCGGCCTATCAAGTACTTAGAAGGTGAGGAGTGGGCAGCACAAGCAAATGACAGTTAATGACTTAAAAGCCAGCCATCAACACACTCCAATCAATATCTAAAAAGCTACTTACTACAGGCACTATAAATACCACACAGAACAGCACACACTCTCTAGAAAGAAGTTTCCTGAAGATGGGCTCCAGCATGAGTTCAAAAACTTGGAAGAAAAAACCTCTGGTCCTGGTGACTCAGATTGGATCCTGCAACATTATTCTGGGACATGTATGTTCGCCTTCATTTGTGAAATTACTCTTGGAAAAAGTAGAAATTCCTACAGGGAGTAAGTATCCATTCTTCATTCTTGGAATAAAAATCAAGCTCTTCCAGATGACCATCCCATATATTACAAATTTCCAAACATGTAATAATAAAAATAATAATAATAAAGTTGGAAGGGACCTTGGAGGTCATCGAGTCCAACCCTACACCATTTCAGACAAATGGCTGTCCAGTCTCTTCTTAAAAACTTCCAGTGTTGGAGCATTCACCGCTTCTGGAGGCAGGTTGTTCCATTGGTTAATTGTTCTAACTGTCAGGAAGTTTCTCCTTAGTTCTAGGTTGTTTTTCTCTTTGGTTAGTTTCCACCCGTTGCTTCTTGTCCTGCCCTCAGGTGCTTTGGAGAAATAGCTTGACCCCCTCTTCTTTGTGGCAGCCCCTGCTACCGTGTCCCCCCTCGTCCTTCTCTTCATTAAACTAGACATACCCAATTCCAGCAACCGTTCCTTATATGTTTTAGCCTCCAGTCCCCTAATCATCTGTACTGCTAGTTAATTATCGAATTATGTAAAAAAGCCAATTATATAGATAGGTTGGGGTGTACATGAAATTAAGAAAATGTTTTGCTTTGAACTCTGTAACAAACCAATGCATTCTGGAAGAGCAGGCACATTCCTTTTGGGTTAGTCACTGCAGGACAAACCAAATCTCAGAACATTTTGGTCTTTCCAGTTTTGGAATCCAGATATGTAAGTATGGCAAGGCTGATGCATGCTACCCCTTCTCTTTCTCCTGCAGCTCCCAGCGTGACTTGTCCTACTGTTTCACCTACCCATTTCCTATTTTATCCGTGATTTCCTTTCCCTCCTTCCCCTCAGCTCCCACACTTGATATCCCCACATGATATATCCTACTGGCTCACCTATTCTCAGACTTCCCACTGTCTGTTTGTTTGTTTGTTCGTTGATACTAAGCAAGTAAATTTATAAATGTTACATAAAATAATTATATTTAAATTTATACATTTATAAAACAAATCTGAATGACTAAACTAGTCTCTACATCCATTAATATTCAACTTTGTGAGTCTCAAATTTTCAAAATTTGTGTGCATTTTTTAAAATCAGAGAGCAGTACCGCATAAGGTAAAAAGCATAAAAAATAAAAAGAATGGATTATTGCTATCCAGTTCACATATTGCTATTTTATTTTGTTTTTATTGTTTTCATAGTTCAGCTTGTTTTACTAATACCAACACAAAAACTGAGTGAAGTATATACAAATATTGCATTACGTTGCTGAAAATAAATATCCATTTTATTCCTACCTCCCTCGAAATTAAAAATACATTTGTATACTAAAACAAGTTTCTATGTTGGCCGTTATCCTTAAATATACAAGAGGCAACTATAAGAGCAAAAAAATCACTAATATCCAGCAACCGTGTAAAGAGATCCCAGTTAGTTAGCATCATGAAAAGCAACATATGGCACACTTATATGCATTCCACATTTTCATCCTCAAAGCACATAGACCCATATACCACCTGGCAAGATGAATAAGGAATTAGAGAATGTTAGGGAGGAAAGGCCTACCAATAATGATTAGTCACAATGCCTAAATGGAACCTGAGGAGCAGTATGTCACTGAATACTGGTTGCTGAGACAGGACTGTGAATTTTCCAGGCATATTTGGCTGGTCACGGGGCGGGAAATGGGAAACTGGGTTACACAAACCTGTATTATGATTCAATTGGGCTTTTTACAATGCAGAACGTCCAAATGCAGATAATCTATTTGATGTGATAATGGGGGAGAAGGGGATAGCAAGTGCAGGACTGGGATTTATCTTCCTGGAAGGATCAAAAGGGCCTAATTAAAGTTCCATAATGCAACTTTGCTTATTTTAATATAATAAAATTATTCTCTATCAAATTCTAATAATAGAAAACCTGCAGCCTGTAGTTGTATTTTTTTAATGGAATTTATAGAAAAAGATACAGCTGACTGTGAAGTGTAAGGGCATGAACATGAGGTTCAAGGTAATTAAGAAGCAGCCCAACAGCATTAAGGCAGTAATGTCATCCCATCTGCCAAATTCTACATTTAGCTGGAACTATGCCTTTTGCTTGCTTCTGCTTTAGTTACCCACCTGATCCTTAGAGACTTGTTTTGATGGAGCATTTATGCCAAGCTTTTCCAGAGGATAGACAATCTGTCGTCTTGGTCGCACGGGAACCATGTAATGTAGGGCAGATGTCAGGGAATGGGCACAGGGATTCTGGAACTGAAGGACAACAAGCTATATTTTAGCACACAGAATGTCAGAAGAGTGCATCACAGATGTCTCTGCTTTGTGAATATAATAATCCTTTATCCCTTTGATTAAAACCCAGAATAGTACCTCCCCCTCCCTCAAAAATAAAATAATCACTCACATAGTAGAGGAATCGGTTGCAGTTAATTCCCTATCCTAATGAAGATAATTATGAGAGTAATTATATTACTATCTCACTGGGAATGACAGATAAACAAGTGGTTTGGTTTATGGGATTTTGCAGCACAAGAAGCTTCCCCCAGAGGAATATTTTTCTTTACAGCAATCACAAGTCTTCTTCATCCAACCTTATTAAGCGATGATACATGCATACTCTTAACCTTTGCTTATTTTACAAAACAGATAAATGATCTTTTCATTAAAATGATAAATGACAAATGCTAATGAAATAGCATAAACACTAAGAAATATTCTTATGCTTAAATAAATACAAAATAGGACTGATTGAATTGCAATGAATCCAATTACAGACTTTGTATACCATAGGAAAACTATAATAATTAATACAGCAATAATGTAAATAAAACATCTAGAGTATTTCCAAAATCTTTCTGTGCATTCACTAAAGCTTTTTTTTGTTTTGTTTTAACTTTTCAACCTGCTCCTAAGGATTAGGGAATCACACCTTCAGAATTTAAAGCAACGCAGCATTGAAATTTCAGCTCAAGGTGAAGAAATATAAGCAACCTGTCTGCCTGATCCAGGCAGGATATAATATTCATTATGTTAGCTGTTTCTTTGCCACTCATCTTGCAGTGAATGACTCTGGACATTTATTATAATTGGCAGAGAGTCCTCCTATCTCCACTTCAAATCTGCTGTGCTGGCTGATCAAAAATGGAAGTTGTCCACTACATATTCTCAGTTCCTTAATGAAGATCTTCAAAAATTACCAAAATTGTGTTAAATTGTTATTGCCTTATAGCAGTGGTGGCGAACCTATGGCACGGGTGCCAGAGGCGGCACTCAGAGCCCTCTCTGTTGGCACACGCGCCACCACCAGCAGCAGCAGGTCCATCAGGCCACCACCGCCGCTCAGAGCAGGAGCCCTGCCCAGCACAAAGGAGGCGAAGTGGCCGACTAGCAAGCTCGAGTAGAGGTGGTAGAGCAGAGGTCACCAACCATTGTCAATTGGTGGCTGGAAGAAAAGGGAGGGGGAAGCATTTTACATGTGTGCATGCGCACATGGGGCCACGAGCACGCATGCGCTGCAAATGGGGTGGGGCTAGTGCCTGTGTGAAACTCACTAGCCCTGCCCCGTTCTTGCGTGGTGCAGCGCCTTGTATCTGTACCCTGCGGTGCGGCAGCAGTCATTTTTACGCCTTGCAGCACGGTGCCCCTGGTTTTTGCGTGCCAGAGGCGGCACTCAGAGGTGCCTCCCTGCCCCCCCCCCGAGGGCACCACAATGCTGATGCGACCCTGGCTGATGCTGATGCGGCCCTGGCACTTTGTGATAAATAAGTGGGTTTTGGGTTGCAGTTTGGGCAAAAGGTTCGCCATCACTGCCTTATAGAATCTCTGGGCTTAACTCTCATGTTTATGAAAGCTTTTGGGTTATCTCTGTTTCAGATTAGGGTTAGATGTTTATTGTGTACTGTTTTTATCTTGAATTAATAATAAGTTCTATCTGAGCTTCTTTAGATCCTAATCTATGCTGATACTGCTATTTTCCTTGTAGAAAGGACACTTAACAGCACAGTCTTGAATATGTTTTGAAGTAAATTCCAGGGGGTTTCTACATAAGAGCTGAACAACCTTTTAAAGTATTTCTCAATTTTCCTACTAACAACAAAAAAAGATAATAAATACAAATGGAGGGAGTACATTTTAATGAATCTCTCCCTCCAATCAAATATTAATTCTTAGATGCATTTTAAGAATGTTACAATGCAAATGTAGCAGCTTTGTATACTTATTTTATAGCAAATTGCTTGCAGTTTTTCTTGCAGTTTTTATTTTATCATAATTGATTAAAAGTCATTATTCTTTCTTTTATCCATTTCATGAATATAGCTCACACTAGAAATGCATATATTATGTTTTTGTACATTGACACAACAAAGTGAAGACACAATTACAAAATAAAATTAATTTTTAAAAAACTTGCAGTTTACCTTGCCTTCTTCAGGCTGGGGATAAATAGGATAATAGAGGCAAGATTTGTAGGCTAACCGAAGTATCTCCTTCATAAAATGTTTGGCATAATGATGAAAAATTGGATTGATAGAAAAATGGTAAAGGTGGCCATGTTCTTCCTGCTGGTAATGACTGAAATAGATAAAATCTTCAATGTTGTAATGTGAGCGAATATATTCGATATCCTGGAAAACAATTCAGGAAGTAGTTAAGGAGGAATTCTGAATCTCTGCATCAATACTACATCCTTCTGCCTGCATAAAAAGATATGCCACTATTAAGAAAAACATTCATTTGAAAATTCTTTTTCTTTTCTCCTCAGATTTCTCCTTGCAGTAAGAGGGAAATTAGGATCCAGACTATGTGAATTTAATTTAAACAAATATATATATTCTTCTGCAGCATTATCTGCAGGTTGTATATATGTGTGTATAAAAACAGGAAGCTGGTGAATGTAAATATGATGAGGTTGCATGGATATTTAAAAGGAATGGGATTTTCCAATCAATAATAATAATTGCAAATATGAATACATACCATTTCATTTCTAATAACAGATATTCCAACAATTTGATTCAAAACCTCTGCTACAAATGCCTGAACTGGTGTCCCATCCTGAAAAAAAACAATCAAGTTGGTACCAATTTTTTTCGTCTACTAATTCAGAAAATATTGACTGGCTGATTGGATTTCTATCCAGCTTTTCTTTCAAGAGCCCAAATACATTAATGTATTTTTAGTGCAGCCATTGACATTCTTGTTCTCCAAGGCATCTTACTGTTTTCTATTCAATCTGATTTATTAATTCATATCATAATGTTTCTTTTTTAAAGAAAGAGTTAATTACTTTATACTCTACAATCTATATTTCTATTATTAAGTGAATTACAAATAAATACAATAAAATCCATTCATTATTACCTCCCTCCCCCCAGTACTATTATAGCACTTACTGGATCTCTTCGTGCTGATAAGTAGTTATTTAGGTCATCCAATATGGCTACGTTCAATTCCAGGGTTTGGATTAGCCTTTTAATGGCAAAGACATCAGTAGATTTTGCTGCTCTTACACGAAAAGACCTGTTAAAAACAAAACTAATTCCAACAATGATATCTACTAATGTTTAATGTTTCAGATCCCAGACTTGAATAGGCAATCATGATATATAATGAACTTATGGTAATGATTTCTATAAAGAAAAAAGGAAAAATGGTTTATTTATTTATTTTGATTCATATGCTTCCCATCTCATACAGAGGCAACTCTGGGCGACTAACAAATATTAAAATCACCAGACATTAAAATGATAAAACAATAAATGACAACAATTAAATAACTACAGTTAAAAGATGGGAAGGAGGGGAACACAAATTATGATACAGGGTTTTCATATTAAAGTTGGTTTGAGAACCCATTGCAGTGTTTGTTCACAGGGAATTTAAACATATTACATCTCAGTGCACATCAACACTACAGATTTTCATCAGCCTACTATCTGTACCTTTTCTAATATTTCATTCAATTTCCATCTGAATCCTTGCCAGCAGAGATAGAAAACTCCTATTAGCTGACAATACAAAACTACTAATTTTACAAAATTATTCAGTCTGTTTTCATCTTGCTGCTGTTTTTCAGGACTATTTCCTTTTACTATTCACAAACAAGTTGCACAAAGAGCTGAAAAGAGAGTATGTTTGAAACATGGGTACTTTTCTAAAAGAAAATAAGACTTTACTCTTAGAATAATACAAAATCCATTTTGTAGTGAATTTAGATTTTTCTCGTCCTATTTTTCTAGATGCCAAGCAGTGCAGTTTGCTTCTATGTCTTGCATATATGTATTAATAATATAAAAAAGCTTTTACATATGTAATTAATTACAAGAAACAAAATGGGTTAAATAACCCCTAAAAAAATAGGCCACTTTTAAAAAAAATAACGAAGTGGGAGGAAACTATCTTAGTCTGTACGTGCTCATTTTGCTCACAGGAAAGAATTAACTCATTTTAGAAGCCTTAATCACTTGACTGTCCAGATGTAAGGGCATCATTATTATTGTGCTTTGCATTCAAAATTGAAGAGAAGTATCCATTAAGCATTTCAGGCTACACCTTGTTGTATTATTATTTTCCAGCCCTCCCTCTTAAGTTGCAAACCTGGGATTGCATTTGCCATCTTCTGATTATTGTACAAAGCTTTTCCTTTTTTACAACCTTTGCCAATCAATTTTTCATTTGGAGCCTTTCCCTTTATCTTTGTGAGTTTGTACTTCCAGTTCTCGTTCTCCCCCCATTCCCCCATGCTGTTTTGCTTTTATCCATTTTCAGTAACTCACTTTCTATTCACATGTCTTTTAAACCTTCACAGTGCAAACACATTGCATTGATCTTTGCTTTTTATATATCTTCATCAGGAAGGAATTATTAGCACTAGCTTTTTATACTCAGATTTTTCCACTACTGCTCAGTTTTCCATGCACATCCATGGAAATTTTCTTCAGAAATTATATTTTAGTTTGAAAGACTTCAGATGAAAAGCGATGGTCCTGTTTTTTCTCATTCATACCAAATCACTTCAACAATGCTTTCGTATTGTTAGTTTGCGTAAAAGTATACTGTGTTTAAAGTATGCAATCTTTCTGTGAAGGGATAACTGGACTGAGCCTATGAAAACAATATTTAGCAACAGCTAAAATATTGTTTGTTTAATGTGGTTTAGCTGTTTTAAGGTTTTATGTTTTATGCTGGTGTTTTAACATTTAGTTTAACATTATTTTTGTTTGTTTGCTATTTTGTGAGCGGTATTTGGAAAATGGCTCTTCTGTGACATTTAAATAGGTATTCAAACCTATGTATAGGATGGAACATAATATTGGAAGAATATCTGTTCAGATACACTCATATTCTAAAGTTATTCCCAGTCCAGATATGCTTCTACCCTGAGTATGCAAAACTGATGATTCAATACGCTCCATTCAATCCAACAATATGATGGTCCATTACAGTTTAACAAATCTACATTTTAGTCCTTATATAGCATGGGCCAATGCCTTGTAAGGCTTGACTAGGTGATAATTAGCACTTTGAATTGCATTCAGGAATGAATTGATAACTAGTGCAGTTCCTGAAACAAGGATGACACTTGGATATAATGTGGCATGTCTACTGTCTGTGTGGCTGTGCTTTGGACAAATGCTAACTTCCAAGTGGTCTTCAGAGGCAGCCTCTGCATCGTAGTAATTCATTGATAGGTGACAAGAGCATGAGTGACTGCCTAAAGGCTTCCCATTGTAGGGGATGGCACACCAGGTGTACCAGGTGAATCTGCAGAAAGGCTCTCCTGGTCAAGGCTGCCACCTTAATTTCCAAACAAACATTTTATATGAAAATAGTTGTGAGAGCAAAATGTATTACTAACTTGAGCAATCCAGAACGATGAAATACATATAGCTCCTGATCCAGTGTACAATTGCTAAAGGGAATAATCCTAACAAAACTCTGAATCAGGTGAAATTCAGGGACCATATGTGGCACTGTGATGATGCAGAAGTCTTTATCCTAAAAAGAAGTAACAAATTAAAAAAAAAGGAAATGCAAATGCAAAATATAGGATAGGATTATAGAAAGCAAGTTAAGTCTTTTCTCACTTCTTTACTAAACATTCCTGTGTTTGGTGATTTCTCATCAGGGTCTCGGACAAATTGTAAGCAGGTGAAG
>NW_015386289.1:1846146-1850129 GCF_001527695.2 Protobothrops mucrosquamatus
ATCGGCTGCTCCCGAGACTGCAGGCTGGGCGTTTCTGGAAAAGCCCGCCAAGGAGATGTATTGGGGAACGTAGTTGCTTGCATAGATTTAGAGGTGGGATTTCTTAATTTTGTATTGGGGAATTGTTACGTATGTCTTCAGACTTGGTTTCATTTTTGACGGGCTGATACTTTGTAACTAATAAACATGTTCTTTGAGGAATTTCCAAGCCTTGGAGTTCTGCTTTATTTGTCTCTGTCTGTCAGAACCTTGGCAGGCACTCTGCTACCTCATGCTGGTTATCAGATGGCATTGAAGGCCGATGGATAGATACCATATTTACAGCAAGAAATCAATATTATTATTATTGCTATGATTTTCTGTCATGAAAGGTCACTGGGGATGGTTTGGTAATGTTAGTTCAACAGAAAGGAAGAGGTGAGTTTTGGTGCTCATTTTTAACAGAACTAAATAAATCAAATTGTCTTGCTTATGATTTAGTATTGTGCCACCAAATTATAATGTGATAAGGAGTAGGAGCAATCAAGCTGTGAAGATTCCGTTGAAGACTTGTACTAAGATTTATTACAATCCTTCCAAAATATTTACTATAATTCAATAATTATTTGGTGATTTCTTTTCTTCAAAATCAATGTTGCCCTGTGCAAACAAGCACGATGTTTAGCAAATAATTTTCTAGTAATTAAATTGCAACAAGTATTTTTTAAAAATTACTTTATACACATTTAATATGAAAAGTTTAAAACCAAATGTCTACTTACTGGGAAAAGTTCAAAAACAAAATTTAAGAAATCCAGTGACCTGTAAATAAAGCCAAGTATATGATATTTGCAGCATGCAAATGAACTTTAACCACATCCCCCAACTAAGAACCAAATATATGCTGACGCACAAACCAAAAAATTGATCAACGAAGTGCTTTAATGGATATTTCATTAAAGTCAGTAATAGTAATCCTTTTGCCCCTCACATCAGAGTCTCTTAATTATCACCTTGTTTTCTCTGTCCTTTCATTCACTGCAAAGAGATACTTCCCATCCACTTATTTGAGCTAAATTTTACTTCATCATTCTTTTCTACAGGTCCTTCCCATGTGCATTTAAATAGAAAACACCTTTTATCTTATTGTTTTGTTATGACTGGTTTGAGGAAACTACTAGGACACAGTGATTCTTTGTGGAAATAGGCTTAGGGATAACCAAATTCTATTGTTTACATGCTGTATTTCATTCCCCAATGGAGAGGTTTGACTTGAGCAAACTGTCAACATAAGCAAAACATAAGCAAGAGTCAAAATTATTAAGGGAAATAAGGGAAAAGCCCGGAGAAGAGAGAGAAAATCGATTAAGAATGAAGTAGCTACTGTGGGAAAAAATAAATGGAAAGCAAGGTTAAGAGGGAGAAAAAGAATGAGAGAGTAATGGGGATTAACTTGAATAAAAGTTGAATGTGTGTATTTCCATTGAAATCTGTCAAATATCACAGACATCAGCAGGGGAATTTTTGGATAATTTGCCGTTGTTATTTTCTTATGAGAACAGTTGAAATGTAATGGCTTGTTTTGGTAAGATAAATCCTGACATGTTATTCGTATGTTTGTACAGCCTCTTCTGCAAGATCACCCTATGAGTTTATCTTTCCAGGACTTCTGTTGGTTTGCCTTTGAAAGAACATTGTAGAGAAAAAGGTACTCTTAGGAAGAAATCTGAATATTTCAAAAGGAAAAATGCCACACTTTGCATTTTGAGTGGTAGTTTAATGCAGGGGTCTTCAAACTCAGCCACTTTATGACTCATGGACTTCAACTCCCAGAATTCCTCAGCCAGGCACACTGCTTTTAAATTAAGAGTGAGCAAGGTTTTTCAAGCTAAGTATTGCAGTTGATTGTAGAGAAGCAGGTAAAGGAGTGCCCTCTCAAAAGTGGTTGGGGCCAAAAGAATAATTGTTCATGACTCAATTAAAAGAAAAATTAGATTAAAATAATTTAAATTAATTTAAATTAACTGTAAATTAAATTAAAATTAAAATTAAATTAAATTTGAAATGAAGTATAGTTAGGACAATGTTAGATGACAATCTCTAATTGATGGGACCTAGAACATGCCTCTCTTATCTGATCTAATGAGATGGTAGACACCCTGGCCCCATATCATGAATGGCTTTTTAGATGATAATTATCACTTTCAACTATATCCAGGAACAAATTTGGAACCAGTGCAGTTTGTGGAGCAGATGTGTAACAAAAAGCCTCCCATAATTGCCCAGATTATTGCATTCTGGAAATAACTGAAGCTTCTGGATGTTCTTTAGGGATAGCCGTATGTAGAGTGCCTTGCATTAATTTACTCAGAAGGTGACCAAAGCATAAATTATTATATACTGTACCACTTAATCCAGGAAGAAGCATAAGAGGTGCATAACATTAAGCTGTGCAAAGGTCCCCCCAGGCCATGGCTGCTGTTCAAACAGGAACTGTGCATTGAGGAGGACACGAAAGTTGCATATTGGTTTTGTCTTGAGTAGTGCAGCCCCATCCAGAACTATGGAGGGGAAATCAGCAGAACCAGGAGGCCCTGATACCCAAAGCCACAGTCTCTTGCTAGAGTTGATCTAAAGCCTTTTCATCCTATACAGATGCTGTTCATTCCCATTAGGACCCCTATGGCCTCTAGGCACTAAAACCCAATCTCTTCAATGTCATTTGGCTGTCTGGAGACAGAGACATAAAACTGAATGTCATAGTACATTGATGATACCTCACCCCATGCCATTGAATGACCTCACCCAGAGTTTTCATGTAGATCAGGGGTGTCAAACTGCCGGCCTGTGGGCCGGATGCATCATAACAAAACCGCACCCACCCCATTGCCAGCAATGGCAAAAAAGTTGCGATATGTCGCGACATGTCATGTGACATTGCGAGTTTGACACCCCTGATGTAGATGGTAGTGGAGAGTGAGTCAAGCCCTGAGGGACCCCATATGAAAGGCCATGGGCAGACTTCTCCTGTCATCCATCAGCCTTTTGAGGTAGACCAAATAGAAAGCCAAAGGTATAAATGCAGCTACTACTTTCACTATATGATTACAATACACAATCTTGCATATATGAATATGCATCTCCTCTCACTCTTTATCTTTGTGAGAACGAGGGAGGGTCAAGTCTAAAATACTTTCTCAAACAACATTTTTGCTTTGCATTCAAATTTATTTTATCTGATGTTATGTTGGTTGTGGTTCTTCCTGTTCCTCAGGCTTATTCACATAACCTCTTATATCATCACACTGACTGGAACTGACCCTAGAAATGGAAGGAAATACCAGCATAATACTATGCCCCAACTCTAGCCAGGGAATCAGATGGATATCATGGTCAATGGTATCAATGTCATCACATAAAAGCCACAAATTAAGTGAGTAGGCACAAATTCTGTACATCATAGTGACATTTGTTTGATGATGTCTCTGTCCATATATCATTATTTTGTTGACATCACAATTTGCTGCACACATTCCTGAACAGGGGTCTAGGAGCTACAGACAAGTTATCCTGACTCTTTTTTTTCAGAATGAAAATGTCAGTTAATTTCTGAAATTTTCCACTTGCCTCCCCCGTTATCTTTTTCACCTCCACCGCCCCTTGTCAGAGAACTGCAGAACTTGGTCTCCGCAATGACTGAGATGTTTCAATCGTTTGATGTTAAATTTCAAAATAGATGTGATCAAGTGATGCTACAACAACAGGACTTATTACAACAACAAGATTTATCACAGAAACAGGAGGGTTTTTGCTTGAATGCTACAATTGCTTCTCAAGACCTGGTTGAACAAGTGGATGCGGTGGTAGTTGATGAAAGCTATCCACACCCTGAAGGGGCCATATTAGAACCTTACATTGACTTTTTAAAAACGAACAAAATTGTGGAACAAGGAATAATAGAAGAGAGACTGAGTAACCCTGAACAGGCTTTTATATATCAAGAT
>NW_015386289.1:1850972-1988850 GCF_001527695.2 Protobothrops mucrosquamatus
TGGTAAAGATTTTGGGTATTTGAAGAATTAATTAAATGAATAATTTTTATTAATACGGAGGAGATGGATTGTTTAAGTTTAGAGTTTGGAGTTAGAGATATTAATATTTGTTTACTTGTATTTGAATATTAGCCTAGGTTTGGTTTGGGAAGTCCGGGGGGTGGGGGGATGGGATATAACATTGTGTAATATCTGTGATCTATTTCTTTTTCTTTTATGATGAAAACAATAAAATTTTATTAAAAAAAAAAAGAAAATGTCAGTTAATTGCTAGGATTATAGTAATAGTAGCACAGGAAGAATGTAAGTAAATTACTGGTACCACTTTTATCAGAAAAGTAATATTTATTTTCCTAGTTCCAACAATATACTTACATTTAAATTTCTCTGTATGGTGGACTGTCCATCTACTTTTTTTCTACCTACCTATACGATATAAATAGCTTGATCTTATAAAAGCTTGATAGGCAAGATATAACTATTTCAAGTAAATATTACTAAGATCAATAATATAAATTATGGCTCATTGTTACCCTTAAATTGTTTTCATATCATGTATTTAAATATGTACTTGCCTTGTTTCATGCTGCTCATCAATACAAAAGAGCTGAATACAAAAGGCATTTACTTCTCCTTTATATAGAGGATGGAAAGGTTGTCTTTCAAAACTAGTAGTAGATGGTTGTTCAGTTGCTTTCAGATCCTTACTTCCGGCGCTTTCTAATGATAGTTCTAATGAAACCTGAGCAAGTATTTCCTCTTTCTGCAATAAGAAACAATAAAAAAGAGAAGCTTGGTTTAATTTATAATAGAGTTCCACAATATTATTCAAAAAGACTTTGAGACTTTGTCTTGAAAAGTAGAATACAGATATATAACTGCTAATATGCATCATCTTATATCTATATACTACTAGAAATATATAAACTAAAATGAAATAAAATACATATTAAAAGAGAGTGAGCTTGATGTAGTGGTTAAGGCAGCAGGCTAGAAACCAAAAGACTGTGAGTTCTAGTCCCATCTTAGTTGTGAAAGGCAACTGGGCAAGTCACTCTCTCTCAGGCCAACTGTTATGAGGAAGTAGGAGAAGAATGGAGCATTAGGTATATGAGCTACCTTGAGTTATTTATCAAAATAGTAATGGCAACACTCAGGAGGTATGCTTATTCTGTTTCAACACTCATCCTCTGGAATGTGGTTCCCCCTGAGATCCAGGTGGTTTCTACCCTCAATGATGTTCTAGAGGACCTTAAAATGAGACTGTTCTCACAGGCCTGGGCTAGGATGGGTGGAACCCTTTACTGGCTATGTTTTCATATGTCTTGGGTTGTTAGCTGGATTTGCCATCTGTTCTTTATTTGTCTGTTTTATGATCCAGCTAGAGTCAGTATGGAGTCAGTCATTGCCAAAATCAAATATATAAATAAAATAATCTTTGCTAACACATTTGAATACACATGGAGTAACCAGCCATCTCTTTTTACCTTCGATTACTAGGAAAGTTGATTGAATAAATGCATTATTTTCAGTTACAGGGAAACAATATTTTGGTAATGAAGGATGATTTTACCTGTGAACCTTCCAGCTGCATTTATTTGAAGCCTGTGTGAGTTTCCAATTGGAAATTCTGTAATATTCCAATTAACAGAATCCTTCTGTTTGGATTCAGATGTTTCAAAATGATCTCTTTGCATTGTGAAAGAAAATGTGCACGACTTACTCCTTAAAAGTAAAAAAAAAAGCTGCATGTATCTTATACTTTTTTATAGTAATTGGTAGATAAGATGACCCTCATATATCTATATATCTTCTTCTATATAAATAAAAATGTAAATGTTCGTTTGTTCAAAATCTTAAATCTCCGAAAGTTCTTCACCGATTGCTTTGAAATTTTGACACAATGTTGCATTCGAATACACACGTGTTTTTATATACCTATATTATATAGATGTCACACCTGTGACAGGTAAAACATGCTTTTTTGAAAAACAGTGCCATCTGTTGGACGTAAAAGCAACACACACTTTTACCAGACTGAGCCACAGCAATGCGTGGCTGGGTACAGCTAGTTTTTAATATAAAAGTAAATGATAAATTTCACTGGTGTGAACAAAAGATCAAAGAATCAATATTACAATACATTGTTATTTTAACAGACATAATTGATTTGAATAATTTTGAAAATATGACAGATTAGTTAATTGGAAAAAAACTATGGTCCATATCTGAGAACATTTAGTTTTGGAACTTACTTTAGGAAAAGTAAGAATCCATTGAAGTTGGGGGGACATATAAATTCAAATAAATAATAATAAACAATAATAGCTGTGCTCCTTGAACATGAATAGACAGAGCTATGGAAGAAACTAAGATAATGAGCTTATATAAAGTTAACATGGTATAAATGATGAATAAAATGAAATAAAATAAAATATTTATATGGCTATGAAGAAAAAAATATTTAAATATTTAATATTAAAAAAGCAGGCAATGTAACAGAGTCAGTGATTGGAGAAATTCTTTTTTCATGTCCTGCTAAGGGGATTCGATGTAATTATTGCAAGAAGAGTGCACATTTTTACAAAATCTGTCATGCTAATTTTTCTAATGAGGAAATACATGGAGTCAGCAAATGTGACTTTACTCTTGTGGTAGGGAAGATGTACATTTTGAAATCTCAAAATATTGAGTTAAATGGTAGATCAGAAGTTTCTACAGTATCTTACTATATACCAGCCAACCAGCAAGATCCAGCTAATTCTTTCTACTAATCACCCTTAATTAAATAAATTAATTATTTTTAAACCAGTGATATAAACTACAGAATTCCTATGTACTAGAAGAAATGCATCTAGAATCAAAACATCCTACTGAATAATTTTAAGCAGGATTAATAGGAAAATAAAAATAATGGAAAAATTTACAGTATCCTAATAATGTATTGACAAGTCTGCATTTCAAAGATAAGAAATAGTTTTTGAAAGAGCGTATTGGAAGAGAACATACTGAATTTGCAATAAGGAGAAAGTAAATCAAGAAGCTCAAAATAGTGATGCTCAACTTCAGATAAATTTGTTACAGTACTAAAAAAACCACAACTGAAATGAGCTACAGGATTAATATACTCAATATTAATATATTCTCTGGATCAAATTAATCTCAAACAATATTTGTATGGCATTGGACAAGTTTTCCCAAAGATAAGGATTTTCTCTAATAATTGCCTCTCAAAACTGGGCATATCACTTTACTTTAGCTGAAAGTAGAAACACTATTGAAATAGAAGGCCCTATTGAAAACAGTAAGTACAAAGTGCAAATTTGCTGACTGAAAGGGACACAGGAGAAGGGAAGAACCCACTGCTGTAATGTCATGGAAGATGAAAAATACTAGAATACCAGATTTCTCCTCATCTGATGTCCTCTAAGTGTTTGTGGTAGTGAGAATACTTTATCCATTTAAGTTCTTCACATAAATAAGGATCCTGAAAATCCGGATCATCATAACAGCTTCCATGGGGTGGCTCTTTACTGCAGATATTCACCATTAATCAGTGAATCAAAAAGAGGGGACACTTAGATTGTTTTCCTCTTTGAATATGTATGTATATCTGAAGAGCTACTGAATTCAGTGGGACTTAACTACAGAGTGAGAGTGCATGGGTTTTCTTATGTTTGATGCAGTGGTGGGATTCAAATATGTGAACAACCGGTTCTCTGTGTGGATGCTGCTTCCGGAAGTCCATTCTGGGCCTGGGCAACAAAAAATTAGCTACTGGTTCTGCCGAAGTGGTGCGAACTTGCTGAATCCCACCACTGGTTTGATCCCTAGATTGTTTTGATATTTCCTTTTCCAAACAGAAAAAGCACAATATCTTAAAGATTATTTTCCAGTTTCCCCCTTAGTTTAGATGGAGAATGTGAAGTAAACAAATCATTCTCTATCACAGAAGCTTCCTATTTTTAATTTCTTGGTAATAAGAGCCTCGAACTGAATGGGAACTTAACTAAAGAGAGACATATAGTTTAAGGTTACTCCACTCAGATTTTTGTAATTTCTATCTAGAATTGTGTATGTGTCCCTGTATGTGAAAATGATTGGGGTTTGTATGTAACCACAAGCAGTCACTTACAAGAATAGGATGCTTCATTTTAAAGGCAACTAACTTTAATCAATAATAAGTAATTAAATTATTATTTTCTTTTTTGGAGTGTGAGAGTTCTTGCATACTCATATGCATCAATGTTATGTGTGCACATCTTTTGGGGAGAAAATCTCCAGGATTGATTTACTTGCAAATAACAAATACAAACTTACAAATAAGGCAGGAATCCTAGGAAGCATACACAATTTGTGTACATGTCCATAATTATTTTTCTGTCCTAAATCCTGTGTTATTTACATTTAAAAGAAAACGTAGTTTAACCTGGGATGAAATATATAAAGTCTTGAGAACGCCCAAGGATAAATTTAAAGTAGTGGAAATCTAAACAGTCTGTAGTTTCTCAGTCATCCAGGTCATAGTTATCTCAAAAGTGTTCTTTTTTAAAACAAAAACAAAAACAAAAACCTCAACTGGACTGTTTTTTTCCTTGAGGAAGAAGAACAAAATGTTTTGTTTCTCATCCCAGAAACTTCATCGGTTGTGATGGCGGGGAGGGGGAGGGAGGGATGGAAGGATAGGTACTGATAGTTGAAACTGGGGGGGGGGGGGGGGGGNGTATTTCTTTACAGTCATCTGGTCCGTTAGCACTCTCTGTGAGAGTTCTTGAGGCCACTTGGAGGTTTATCTTTGCCCTCAGGGTGCATTTGGTTGTGGAATCTTTTTGGCACTGCTGCAAGTGCATTGTAGACTAATCCTCCGTTTAGAGAGGTCCCAATGTTAACACCTCTTTCTAACCAATGATCCTCTCTATCCAAAATGTGGCCTTTGCTGTCTTCAAAAGAGTGATCTTTTTCTTTCAATGTAGTTGGGCAGGTGAATCTTGTCCTGATGGGTTTGACCTGCTATGTTGTGCCATGTGCTTGTGAAGTGGTTGTTTTGCTTCACCAATGTACAGATCTGCAAATGTCTTACTGCATTGTATTGCATATATCACATTGCTCAGGCTGCTCTGAGTGCACGGATTGGGGGATGTTTAAAGAAGCAGCTAGTGATAACCAACATATAAATGTTGAGGAGTATGCCACCACGGTGTCTGCATATAAACAAAAGTGCATAGAGGATGTCTGTCTCCTTAAGAGCATTGTTGTGAGGGTGAATGAAAAACTGTGGCTGACTTATGAGGTCTGCAAGATGCTGAAAGCACGGAATGTGGCTTTTAAATCTGGCGATATGCTGGCACTTAGAACAGCCAGAGCTCATTTGCAAAGTGCCATTAAAGGTGCAAAGCAAGCCCATTGCCAGAAAATTCAGAACTTTTTTCAGAACCCAACAAACACCAGGCGAATGTGGCAAGGAACCCAGGCTATTACAGATTATAAGGTGGCTCCATCAAGATGCAAGGACAACACAGACTTCCTAAACAAGCTGAAAACATTTTTTGGAAGATTTGAGGCATCAAATTTATTTATTTATTTATTTTATTTATTTTATTTGATTTATATCCCGCCCTTCTTAGGAAAGCTGTGTCCCATCCTGACGAGCAAGTGCTTAGCTTTGATGTCACCTCTGTTCAGAAAACACTGCAGAAAGTTAACATTCGGAAAGCAGCAGGCCCAGATAATATCCCTGGATGTGTCTTTAGGGAATGTGCAGATGAGCTGGCTTGCGTTCTCGCAGATATTTTCAATCTCTCATTGCAACAGGCAGTGGTCCCATCATGTTTTAAGATGGCCATCATTTTACCAGTGCCAAAAAAGTCCACAATTACAGGCCTCAATGATTACCGTCCGGTTGCACTGACATCCATCATTGTGAAATGCTTTGAGTAGCTGATAAAGGACATTATTGTATCTAGCCTCCCACCAGCATTTGACCCACTTCAGTTTGCTTACCGACCAAATCGCTCTACGGAGGAAGCTATTTCTTCTGTTCTCCATCTGAGCTTAGAGGAAAGAAATACTCATGTGCGTTTGTTGTTTGTCGACTTCAGTTCGGCATTTAACACAATCATTCCCCAGCATCTAGTAGACAAACTGGGCCTTTTAGGATTAAACACTCCTTTGTGCAACTGGATTCTTGATTTTCTTACAAACAGGCCCCAATATGTGTGAGCTGGAACAAATATTTCTAACACCATTTTCTTGAGCACAGGTTCTTCTCAGGGCTGCGTCCTAAGTCCGCTGCTGTTCACCCTGTTGATCCATGACTGTTGTGCTAGGTTTGCCACCAACCATATTGTGAAGTTCGCAGATGATACAACAGTAGTGGGCCTTATTCATGATGACAATGGGGTGCTTACTGGAAGGAGGTTGAAGGTTTGGTGAACTGGTGTAAGGAAAACAGCCTAGTTTTAAATACTGGAAAAACCAAAGAGATCATTGTCGATTTCAGAAAAGGCAGGGACAGCCACACTTCTCTGTGCATCAATGATTCACCTGTGGAGATGATTACCAGCATCAAATTCCTGGGTGTGCAGTTAACAAGTAGGCTGGCTTGGTCGCTCAACAGCGAGACACTGGTGAAGCAGGCACAGCAGCGCCTGCATTTTCTATGTCACATGAGAAAAGCACATCTTCCTTTCTTTATCCTTACCACTTTCCACAGAGGGACGATCGAGAGCATCCTGTCATACAGCATCCACAGTCTGGTTTAGAAGCATCATTGCTTCAGATAGGAAGGAGGTGCAGAGAGTAGTGAGGATGGCTGAAAAGATTATTGGCAGTTCCCTCCCTTCCATCCAGGACATAGCACATAAGCTTGAGCAGGGTCTGTAAGAGTGTCTGGGACCCCACATCCTCTTCATGACCTGTTTTCCTTGTTACTTTCTGGGAGGAGGCTCTGTGGTATCCGAAGCAGAACATCCAGATTCAGTCACAGTTTTGTTCCATACAGTATTAATCTTGTGAACTCTAAAGCTTCCTCCTTCCATTATATATTCAAGATGGTCAGTGATTAATATTTATATGTTACTTATATGTAAGGGTGTAGGTCTATACATATGTTGTACATAATATGTTTAAATGTGTGTTATGTATGTGTACACTTTGAGAGCAACTAAATTTCATTTTTAATGTGTGCCATTGTGCCCACAGTAAAAAATGACAATAAAGGTTATCTATCTATCTTTTTGTCTCTGTGTTTTATCCTTGGAATGAATGAGCTTCTGCCTTAATGTATTCTTATATGTATGTATGTATGTTGTGTTGGTTGAAAATTCTCTTGAGCTTTTCAGATATTCCTGCAACCTATGGAACGATAATGTTGCTCTGTTTGTTGTTCTCTTCTTTGTCTGCAATGGAAGAGCTCCGACTGGATCTTTTTCTGGATTTGATGAAGGCCCAGTTAGGATAACCATAAGTTATGAGGGATTGCTTGACATGTTTTAGTTCTTTTTCTTTTCCCTCTTCACTTGTAGACAAACTTTCAGCCCAGTGATGTAGGGTTCTGATCACGTCCATTTTGTGCTCCAATGGGCAGTGAGAATCAAAATGTAAATACTGATCTCTGTGTGTGGGTTTTCTGTAAACTTCAATGTTAAAGCTTCTGTCTTGAAGTTTACAGAACTTACGCTGAAGTTACATTTCTATTTATTAGTAGGAACGTGAGGTTTGCCTTCATCATCATCTCTATTTCCAAGAAAAATACCGTAACATCTACTCTCTGCCTCATGACAATGTATTTTTTTGTGTGGCCAGGCCATTGTTTTTTTGTTTTATAAAGAAGGGAGAAATTATCCAAGGAAACATGATCTCTACTATATTTCATTTTTCCTGAAATTCTTATACATTCTTCATAAGAGCTGAAAAAAAATATCCAAATTCAGGGGCCAAGATTCAACTCCTATTAATTTAAAATATTAATGGCTTAATATGCTTTAAAATATTCTGTGCAATCTAGGGAACTTGGGGTAGTGATCCTTTATACATGAATGGAAAATTTAAGCCAGTTTGATTCAAATCTATATTTTTCTAGAATGATTTTGAATGAATATATAATAGAGCAAATAGTCATGTTTTACAGAAAATAGGGTTATAATCTTACACTTTATATAAAGTACAATGAATTCAGAATCTACAGAAAACAATGGTAAGAAAAGAAATAAACTTTGAAATAAAAAATATTAAGAGGAAATTACAGGTAATTAAAATAAGAAAAACATTTAAAAATATAAAAGAAATGAATTCAAGCACCATGAGACAGAGAGATTTAGATGCTCCCCAAAGCTAGAATTATAACAAATTTGTGACTTAGAAATCATCATACTGGCATGCATTGCTAAAATTGTCCGGCCACCACTATAATTTATTGTTACACATGATTCATAAACTCTTGTCTAGTTCTAGAAGATATAAATAAACCTAGATGTGGACGATATAAATAAGCAAGATATAAACAACTAAGAGTGCAAAATATCAGATTTAGAGGACTTGCCTGAATACTTTCTTTTGATAGCATTGCATTTGCACTTGAAGCTTGGGAAAAGATGGTTCCAATTTTGCTGGTTCTCTGTCAGAATACAAATTGGAGGGAAGGGGGAAAGTCTGTTAACAGCATTTATTCTTCTCTGATACATCCTGAAAACAATATTTGTGTTTCTGCTCATAGCTAATCAATAATAATAATAACAATAACAATAACAGTAACAATAATAATAATAAAGTTGGAAGGGACCTTGCAGGTCATCTAGTCCATATTATTGTAATAATTATTACAATAATAATTATATTACAATAATAATATTGTAATATTCTGAAACATGAAAATAATGAGAGATAAGGATTGCTTGATTGTACATAAAGTTTTGGGAACCTCTGTCTTTGCCAAAATGGATTCTGTACCCATGCAGTCTCAATGCACGATGTAGAATGCTTTAGAACTGAGGAGTTCTCATCGCCTAACAGTGTGTACAGGTGGTCCACATTTAGCAACTTCCTTGTTCGGCAATGGTTCACAATTACAACAGTGATAAAGAAGTAATTTTACAATCAATCCTTGCATTTCCAACCTTCTGAAAAGCAAAAGGAAGCTGAAGCAAGATGATAAGTACTGGTTTTACTTAGCAACAGCTTCATTTAACAACTCAGTTACCGGTCCAATTGTGGTTGCTAAATGAAGATGGAATGGGACAACTCGCCACATCCAGCTGGCTGCAGCCATCTCACTATGTCCAGCTTGCTGCGGCCACCTTGGCCTTTTGGCTATGATCAAGCATAGAAAAAGACCACTGAGTTTCTGTGTAGAATATGCTTGCAAAGAACTCAGCACACGTTCTTGCTGATACTGAGCTCAATATACATGCTGAAAATGCAAATTCCTTGTTCGTTTTGAGGAAAAATACTTGGCAAATGCAGTAAAATATTAGAATAATGTTTTTTTCTGTTTTAATGTTGTTCATAAACAATTTCAAGTATCCTTTTTTATTGTCTCTATCCACGTACAGCCAAGCAAGGAACAATGGAATTTTAACCAATATTTTCATTTAATTTTGAGAAAGACATCTCATTGGTCACTTTTTTTCAAGACTGTATGAAAAACAGTATAGATGAACAGCTCACTACCTTGAGGATCTGAAATGAAAAAGAAGGGAGCTAGAGGTTTGTTTCAACTTCCATTATTTTCTATGGTCAGAAGACTCAGAATGTTTCAAGGCTTGTTCCATGTATAATCCTTCTGAGTCAAACTAAAGACTCATCTAATCCTGCATTTTGTTTTGTTTTTTAAGTATGCCTTTCTCACTGGCATGTATGCAGTGTGACCTTTGCCTTAAAAATATTAACTGGTCATTTTTATGTTTGTTTATATATATTTCACATTTCTTAACCACCCATCTCTGTCAGATAATGGGGAAAAGGTTGGCTGAGTGTGGGAGAAAGATTAGAATGGGTGAAAGTATCTATTTGCTGACGGTGAGAAGTGCTGCTTGGAGTGTCACATCTGCCTTGGAAATCATCATCTGTCATGCCAGCGATGGATCTGTATAAGAAGGCCAGAGCAGAGTACAGATAATCTAATTCAACTCTCACTCTCCTTGGATGGCATCCAAAAGCATCTACCCCAGCCTTGACTGACATACATACTGAAATGAAAGGTTTGTTTGGAAGTTTAAAAAGGATGCACACATCTTTCAAACTGTCCAGTCTGGAACAATCTAACAAAGCTAACATTTCAACTCTTTTAGGATAGCTCTGTAATGTATAGATACACTTTTCACCTTAATTCAGATAAAGTTATTATAAGACAGACATGTCAAACACAAGGCCCGGGGGCCAGATGCGGCCTGCAAAGTGGTTTCATGTGGCCTGCGAAGCCATCCTGGAAACAGTGAGGGAACGGTCCCCGCTGCCTTGGCCCTGGCACAGGCCAGCTGGGAGCCTATGTACAATTTTGTGGTGGCCATCTATGCTGAAACGCATTCAGTCTTAGCTCCATAACCCCCCCTCCCCGCATGGCCTGAGAGGAACAGTGAGGCTCCTCTAGTGGACCATGCCTTGGCACTTGCCCTGGTCCCACCCCCTTCTGCCAGAGACCCTCAGATCTATCCCACTCCTGCCCAGGCCCCCACAGGCACCCTTGACGCGAACGATGTAGAGCTGGTCACACCCACCCAGTAGGCCACACCTACTCCATCCACGCCCACCCAGTAGGCCGCACCCACCCTGGCCACACCCACCCGGCCCCCTGAGGGCAACCACAATGCTGATGCGGCCCTCAATGAAATTGAATTTGACACCCCTGTTATAAGACATCAGATATAATGGTAACATATACAAATGCTTTTGGAAAAGTCTAGGTTAGTCTCTTGCAGCAAAAATCCTTATGATAATTTAATAATTTACTAGAAACCATGTCATCAGAAGCAACTATCTTAATGTGTACAGTAATTGCACATACTGTACATTCAAATCCATGGATTCTACATAAATGTAACCATGAAAAAGTGTGTAAAACTGGCTATAATTATAAAATTGTAATTGGCAGGCACAATATTTTAGTGCTCTTTGCTAGTTGGCTATATGAAAGTCAGACTTCATTAGGAAGATTTAATTTTTAGCATTAGGGTGTTCCTGCTCATATTTACCTGGATATCTATACTCTGGGTATCCATAATCTCTTCTCTTTGACTTCCTAAGCTAATGTTTTCGTCTCCTGAATGGGGAAATAGGGGTAAGAGAAAATAAAGCATAAAATATATTATAAAGTAAGTAGTTTTCTTACACTGTGAACTGATTTTTATATTCAATTCTATACATTTTTTAAACTTTCAGCAGGGGAATGAGTTTTGAAATGTGGATTCCTAACAAGTCTACTCAGAATGAAATACCTTTGAGCTTAACAGCACTTTCTTCTAGGTAGACGTGTCTAATAAACTCTACTCAATTTTTTATAATTATCCATTATAGTTTTCAAAACTTCGGAGATAGTATTTTTATAAATTCATGATAATTGCAAATTAAATTTTTTATACATTTGTGATAATTGCAAATTTATTAATATTATCTCTTCATTAGTCAAAACCTAGAACAAGGGGATAAGGAACCAAGTAGAGCTGCTTGGGTGCAAGAAAAATCTCTCAGATAGATCATTCTATCCCAACATTTGTGATCAATTAAAGAGCTAGTAACTACATTTGAGGGAGGATACCTCTTCTGATACCTGAAAGCTGCACACATATAAAATAGTGAGAGCTTGGAATCTTTGTTGGGGGGGGGGTTTAAAAGAGCACACCTGATATCAGTATCAGTGTTATCAGATCAGATTTGCAGGAATCTGGTGCATCACTAAAGCTTTTTGCTGCGATCCAGTGGTCACTGAGCATATAGTATATTTTTGTCCACAGCCTACATTTATCTGTTGCTCCACCTCCACCCATCATCTTGAACTAGCCAAATGCCTTGTTTCATCTATAGAGACATACGAGACATGCAGTTGCCCGTGACTTTTTTTTAAAACTGCAGGCCAGATTGTGGCTTTATTTCGCTGGGCCCAAGATAGCCATCACACCTGCATAGAGTATATTTATCCCAACAGGGGGAATGGCTGGTCTTGGAAATATGTACCACATTCTTAGATAGAGTGATGACCTAAAGGCATGTAAACTGTGAGTTATCTGCTACAGAGTTATATCCCACTGAAGCAGGAATCTTCCAAAAACTTGCAAGGAATATGGGATCAGCAGTTGAATTTTAAATCTTCTGAAGCCTAATAAACAAATATACTTTTAAGAAAGTTAAAGACTAGCTATTATTAAAAATGTCAGTTGATCTAACACAATTTATTTTGTAAAATTTATTTTTTCCCAAAGTTAAGATAGCTAGTATTTACTTTTTATACAGTCTCTTATGCACATTGTCCTCTATGGAACTGATTACTAATAAATTTTAAAGAGTATTATCACCTTGCTGAGAAATGTATTAGCCCAATGTATTTTCTACCACTAAATTAAATTTTGCAAAATATTTTGATTTCACCTGTAATTTCACTTGAAATGCATGGTGGTTTAAGAATATCATCTGGATGTGGTTTGCAAAGTCCGTGGAAAAGTTTCAAGTCAAAGCAGTCATGAAGCAGCTGAACATTCACTTCAGAACATATACTCATGAACCCCACTGCTAAGCCATTATCCTGAAACATCCATTAAAAATGCTGTAAGTGTTTTTTCCAAAAGATATGATAAGGTAAGAAAAGATACCATTTAACTTGTACTAAAATTCATGCTTCTTGCTTATAATACAGCAAGAGGACCTCTGACAGATAACTACGAAATAAAAGTAAGAGGCATAAAGCAATGCACTGATTATTTTTGTGTTATCAGTGATAATTTTTCAGGCTTCAAAGCCATGTACCAGATATGAAAAACAGCTCACATACTCCAGTTTAATCTCATGATTTCCAGACTTAGTTTTAAGAACAGCCATACTTATAGACACACTATTCTATTTAATCAGCATTTAATCAGATGCCAAAGGGTAGTCAGATGACAGGCATCCACCTGAGGGTCAAAAAAGTCATGGCTCAATCATGTGGTTAAAATTCCACCCCTTTTTAAATGTACCACATTTTAAAATGAGCTAGGGCTTCAGCCACACAATCCTACCCTACCCCCATATATTTGCATCACTGGGAATTGTATAGTATAAGATCATCCTTTTCACATGCTGCAACAGATAGAGACGCCTATTGGCTGTAAATAATAATAATAATAATAATAATAATAATAATAATAATAATAATAATAATAATAATAATAATAATAATAATAATAATAATAATAATATCTAAAGGCAAAATAGAACTGGTTAACTTTAGGGTGGAGGAAGAAGCCTATAAAAATTGATCTAGCTTGGGACCAGGGGTTTCAGAGAAAAAAAAATCCTGAAAAATTACATACATGCGTATCAATGGGAAAGGCAGCAGTGCTGCAGAATGTTCTCCCTTGTTATGTGACTGGGGAGAGGGGTAACTATTATTAAGGGTTTCAAAGAACTCCAGAATTCATTCTTTGTACACATTGCCTATGTTGATTTGGTAAATGTCTACTTAAGAAAGAATTAAAATTCTATGAAAGTCAAGTTGTCTCAATTCCATTTGACATTATCTGGTTATCATAAAGATATAATGGTAATGCTACTGCTATGTTTTTTTCCCACCTGAGGAATATTTAGGCTGCATTCTATTATTCCTAATAGACAGATGAAGAAAATTTTGTTCAGATTTGATTGACTTGTTGTCCAGAATAACAGCCCAAATTACATACAGTTTGGAGATAATATAAAGACTGCACTTAATTTCTCCTTTATTTTCTACCAGCCAAAGATCAGTATAGATTCATAGGATGGTAATAGCTGGAATTTACATTTTTGAAAATGGAGACATTACAAATATTTGTTTGATTCTTTTCAGCTGTCTTTAGGAGAACTCTTATTACAACCAAACAAAATGTACAAATATATTCTGATGCTCTGCATCACAGCAGTCTAGCTACTGTACGTGGTATTCACCAGTTTGGAGATGGCTCTAAGAGAAGCTACATTTTTCTTTGATTCTTCATCCCTTCTTTCCTCCCCCTCAACCAATAACTCAAATAATACCAGCAGCAACCATTGTGAAACTGAGGACTAAAATGCACTGATTTTGAGGGTACAAAGATTGGGAAGGTTGTTGTAAAGCACATAGATTATATTACAAGTATCCAGAATTCATAAGCATTGGGCTTTGGAATTAGAATACTGAAATAGTTTCCTAATCTCAATAAATAATAGTCCACTTTATTCTGTATTGGTCAGATTTCAATTTAAGGACTAGACATATTGGCAATTCAATTTATGCATCCAGACAAATTGGAGCAGTTTCAGAATAGGCCAGTGAGAATAATCAGATGTTTAAAAATAAGTCATGAAAAGAGAGATACAGACCTACATAAAATTGCTCTAAACAGGCTCCATCCATCTGTTAATGGGAAGTATCACACAACCCGCCCCTAAGCTGAAGCAAAGATAAAATATTCTTGGGTGCCATTATGATTACCGGTATAATATGTCGTTGTTGCCCTTGGGTGCCATTGTGTTGTTACTGTATCATTGTTATTTATGTTGTTATTCATTATTTTTCTTTTGTTGTATTTTTACTTCTATGTTTATCACTTATTTTTTTATCACTCATTATATTGGTTATAAACCAATATAATAGATGGACAAACAAACAAAACCTTGTTGACTCTGACTTCATCTTATTTTGTACTGATTCTCTGAAATTTGAATATTATTCATAGTTCTTATCCTGTATTGCAGATTAGGATTGCATAATTTACTCCCTACGCATCATGTGTTGGGCTTTGGCTTTTGTTTGAGGCAGAATGGTTAACATTTTTTTTAAAAAAAAATCATAGTTTGTAAACCACAGTTGGATAATCTATGCCAGGAGGAGGGAGCCAAGCTTTTAGCAACTCATAGCCACATTTTTTAAAGCTCAGTTTCCAAAAGCTAATCTAAAGGGTGAATGACAGTGACAGAGTGCTGGTATTGGAGAAGCAGGACTGATTTCATCAGTCTTCCTTGTTTTGAATGGTGCATTACTGAGATGTAATATACTTATTTGAGTATTTATTTTAATTTTTTTTAAAAAAACACAAAAGCTCAGATCATTGAAATTGAGATGTTTGCCACTAATTTTTTTGTAGCACAATTTGGGTGGGGGGCCGAATCCAGGAAGTTGCAAAAACTGGCATTGGTAGGTTACATTGCAACCAGTGAGCTTCCTATGTCTGCCAAAAATAAACAGAGGATGGTTGATAATGATGCATGAATCACTAGCATAGCAACACAGAGCTAAGACTAAATGATAGACAAATACCTTGCAGAACAATGCAGTTATTAGGCACATGCTTATAGGGGATAGGGCACAAGAAGCGTGGTAAAATTCTGTCAGTTAATTAATTAATAAACTAAAGGTGTTTGAAAAGACTTAAAAAGTACTTTCTCTGAAGATGCAAATTTTAGATAAAGCCAGAGGTTTTTCACTTCTTAAATGAAATAGGGATGCTCCTCCCATCTTACTGCAAAGAAAAATGTTTCTTTGTATGTTCAGTAAAATGGAGGCTTATAAACAGAGTTTAGTTCAATTAAACTCCTATGCCTTTTGTATATATGGAACAATTAATCATATGGTATATCTACTTAAAAAAAATCTCACTATGAAAATATTAAGTGAGTAATAAAATGCTGAACATTTCAACATAAAAACAGATGACAGGCCAGCACAACTCTCATCTGACAAACACTACAATAAAAATATTGTTTACCTGCAATACGATTTATTGTTATGTATTATGACTATATTATATATTAATACAATCAATTCATTTCTGAGGGAAAAGTACATATTTTTATTGTAACAACCTATCCTCTAATAAAATATCATAGCTCAACAATCAAAACAGACTTGATGCTTAATTATATGTAATATTTTACTTACCGTACATATCTCTCCAAGCAGTATGGCAAAGAGATTTCACGTGCAACTGTGCAGGATTGGGGTCTGAAAAGCCAGTTGAATCCTTATTTTGTCAAACTCCATCCATAATGAATTAGATTATTTCATCTTCAGTAATTCTCACAATTACTGAAATACGGTTCTGGATTTTGACATACCCAATCTTTCCTCTGATACAGCGGCAAATGGCCTAACTTTGGGGATATTTTTAAACAAAAAACTAGCATTCCTCTGCTAGCATCTCTAGCTGTAGTATTCCCATCCAATAGCTGAATATATGTCTATTTCTTTGGGTTTTTGAATAATGACAAAATATAAAAGAACCATTTCAGTAATAAATCTCAACATTATTATCTGACATGTAATATAAATAAAAGCCTAGAAGGAAATTGAATTGGAGCTCCATATAAAAGATAAAACATGCCAAATAATCTGTTTTGAGTATGTCTCTACTTTTTTTAGAAGTTGTAGTTAATTGAAGTTCTAGAAGTTTAGAAATCCTTCATTTAGAACCCAAAGAAGCCTTTTTAAAAAAATAGCAGATAATCTTCCATAGGCAAATCTGCTCCCCTATGGAGATAAAATGATGGGGAGCCATTTCAACCCTATTCAAACTAGGGGTGAAATATTATGAGATATCTTGAATGAATCCAATTTGTCATTTAAAAAAACCAGACAGGTAGTTTATCTAGTAACTCTCTATTACCATCAAAGGCATACCTCACAAACCACAGCAAGATTATTTTCATCTTGAGCTTCTATCAGTTCAGCAAGGAAATAGTCTCCATAGGTCTGCCTTAGAGTATCATTATGCCGTGAAAAGATCGGAGTGAGATCATCGTGGTCTTCTACCCTACAAATGAGATTATGCTTTTAAGAATAACAAAAATTAATTTAGGATTCTATTTTTGTTTTAAATAATGTAAGTGTAATTGTTAAACAAAAGGTATCAATAAACTTCATAAATGGACATTTTGCAATAACAAAATATTATGCAGAGATGGTAGTTTCCTAAATTAGATGGTATAGCAGATGCAAACTACTTAATCCATTTTAATATCAAGGCCTAACACAATAATATATAAATTAATATAAGACAAGAAAAATGTCTTTCTTCAGCCTATTGTTAGTACATCTTTCTTCAGTACAATCTCAGCTACCAATGTTTGGATTTACATCATAATATGGCAGAGTTCTGATTTAACAGCAAACATGTAGCACCAATCAAAGTCTTTCATTCAGATTATCCATTAACACAGCTATCCTTGGTTTGTTAACCAATCCACTGATAGAATTAATAGTCAAAATAACTGCAAATCCCTTTTTAATCCTATGGTTAAAATTAATCTGATGTTTTTATATTGAAGGCTATTGGACCAAATAGTATAAAGGCTGTTCAAAGAATTTAAAAAATGCAAATATAAACTGGTTACCGATTATTATCTAAACGTGAGCTATGCTAATTGTCAGCACACAACAAGACAGATTAAACACAACACATATTTAAACAAGCTTTGAATGGATGGAGTCTTATTTAAACTAGCAACTTAGAAATATATCTTTACTTCATTGAGCTACATTTATAATAAAGCTTGTCCTTCCAGTTATGAAGAATGTATTGCATATAAAAAAATAAATGTCTTATTTTAAAATTCAATAACACAGCAGAAAGATTTCTGGAATGCAATATGATATTTTGTGCCTGTCAGGAACAACCAGCTCCGAGATAAAATAAAAATATTGTTGTAACTGAATGCCGCAGAAATCATTTGGCATTATTATAACAATCTGATTAGGGTAAAAGTGGGGAGTTTCTGAAGACATATGTCATAAAGCAAAGAGAAAGCATTAGAAATCTAGGGGATTTTTAAAATTGAACTGATACAGTATTCTTCTGGCTTAAATCCTATATATAATTGTGCAATACAATGAAACATGATTGCAGGAGATATGCCCAATTATTTGATAGATTTATTTATACTGACTTTTCTTGTATTCAAGAATATGATCAATGGGAAAGGTGTTTCTTAGAACACCCTTACTGTAGTATTAATAGTGAAAGAAATAGTTCTGCACAGTTTCAGTTAAATACATAAGTTTAAAGAAGACTGAGAAATAAAAGGGAAGAGAGACTACATAAAATGAAAACAGGGCTATACAAAGGAAGGAAACATAGTTTTCTAAGAAGACTCCTGGCCTGGCCAAGTCAAGGATCATAAAGAAGAGTAAAGAATCAGACTAGAATGTGAGTGGAACAGATAAACCTTGTTCTGGTAAAAAAAAAAAAAGCAATGTCAGGACTTAAAAGACTCAGAGACAAAGCTATGGGGTAGATTAATAATTATTATAAAAGCTATAGCTCTACTTCATTGCATTCAGTGAAGAATTTTACATTAATGAATTCTTTAGCTTCATGACTTATTGCTGAGTCTGACCTTAGCCTCTAATATTTCTGAAGACAGAAAGCCTTGCCTAAGAAATAGCATAATTTTACATTTTTGGGTTGACAAGGCTTAAAAAAAATGTTTTGAGAGTTTTCCCCTGAATTAAATTAATCTGAAGTTCAATACATTCTGAGTCTTCAGAGACCCACTGATCTCAGGAACATGCAACTACTTGCAGTATGTATCAAACTGACTTATTCATATTTAATTAAGCTGAAAGTTCATATATGACACTAAAGACAAGGATTATTTTCAAATATTGTATTATTGTTATTATTGGTTAGCAATATTGATCAACATTCATTAACTACTTAACATTTTATCACTTTAAAATGCTACCAATGGACAAAGTTTTTGTTTTAAATTGCTATGAAAATTAGGGTGTCCAGAAACCTTAGACAGAAATATTTCATACTATGTCAAACTATGGCATACCAAAATTATACTAATAAAAACTACACTTGCTATATCAGTACAATTCTATCTGCATATCTTCTGACTTCTCATTCTGCACTAGTCTGAAATGGGAACTGTTTTGAAATGGGAACTGTTCTCATATGAAGTCACAAACTAACTAGTTATTAAGCCATAAATCAATTAGGAAAGTGGAATATACAGATTGATTATATCAAGGAATATAATTTAGTATCTTACTTTTGCTTATTGAACAATTCAGGATTTCTAATTTATAAATGTATATGTATACACATGTATACATGTATCTAAATACACATACACACACTGTATCTACAGTATGTGCTACTGACTACAGTAAAATTCAGAGATATATAATACAAACATGTACTTTTCCATAAAAACAGAATTGACATCACTTGTTAGCAATCATTTTCTCATACTGAAGCATGTGTGCTATGCTCTGTAACTACACATAATATTTAGAAAACTATGCAGTCCAAGATATGTGGGCATTTCATGAGCTATTAAGTAATGATATCTTTTCTCAGAACTGCATGCCATTATTTATTATAATTATTATTTATTTCAAGCTGGAAATCTTTGTGATCCTGAAAGTGGCTGGGCAGACTTTCTAGAGAAATGTGTTGGAACATGCCTGGCCTCTTTTTTGAACCACTAAAGCAGCTGCATCTTCTTCCAGGCTTGCACAGCTGCTTCAGGATCTGCTCCCAATTGCCTCCACATATTGTGTGAACATGCCCTTGGAAAAGTTTCTGAAGCAGCTGTGGGAACATGGAAAGAGACATCATCAGAAAAAAAGCACACACTCCTACTCATTCCAAAAAACCTCTTTAGATGAATTTGCAAGCTGTAATACTGGTCAGACAAGGTTAAACATGAATTTATATAAGAACCTTGTCATAACTATTATTTTTTAAAACAGATAATCAAATATGGAAAAAAGAAATACCTTGCCATGTTATATGCAGTACATTATATTCAATATGATATGTTGCCTGCCTTTTCATGACTGCATGAAGATCTCATTGTGTTGATAAACTAAATATTGGCTTCTCTTTTCTGATTCCATGCCTCTTTTATCAAAATACTAAATAGCTCTCACTTGTTCCAATAGGAATCCATCTAGTTTGTTGGAAACAGGGCTTTTTTTGTCATAGAACGCCCAGAACGGAGTTCCGGCACCGTTTTTGGATGGAACCTTGTAGGTTAGGCAAGGCAGGTTGTATGACATGTGTGAGTTCCGGCACCTTTTTCTTTTTCTTTTTTTACAAAAAAAGCACTGGTTGGAAAGATATAGTCTTATATACCATATGCCCCACTCCTTGGAATATTCTCCCACTGGAGGTGAGATCAACTCCCACCCTCCTGGCATGAATTCAGGAAGAGCCTCTGCAGGCTGGCCTGGGGTCCGACAGGGATGCTTTCTGCTGGGAGTGACGGCATAGAGAGAAGATCCCCATTTCTATGTCACCTGTCCTCTTGAATTTTAGTCTTTATTTAATCTTTTGTAATTTTAATCATTTTCTGCTGCCTTTTTATCATTTTGTAAGCCAGTCAGAATTGAGATGGGTGGCAAATAAATTTAATAATCAATCAATCAATAAATAAATACCATGGATTTTCTTTCTTCATATCTAGCAATAATGTATTGTATACTTTTCCTAGAATATGAAATAAACAATTTATGGGCAGATTAATTAAGAGGTCTTTTTAGTACCTGTAGGAAATATCTGAATGGTGAGATGATACATTTACCAATAAGTGTTAATAAGGGTTTAACGCTATGGCTCACAAAAGACTCCTATACATTTCATCAAGACTTTCTTACTATTTTAAGAAGAATATTAATTATTTAATTGAATTCAGTTCTTTGTCATCTTTGTGAACAGTCTTCCCAAAGTAGCTCACAAAATAAAACAAATTGTAAAAGCTAATAAAAGTCTATTAAAATAAATATTTCTTCTGTTTAGGAATCAGTTGTTAGGGAATACTATGGATAAATGCAGTACTTGAAGATATAACTTTAATACATTTTTGTAAGCAGAATTCTTTGGTTTATCTGCTTCAAGCAAGAAACACAGATTCTATATATAGATATCACCAGGTGGACAATATGAGAATCAAATCAATTAAATGAAGTTGAGGAAAATAGTATGTGAAGATAAGGTGGATGGATAGGACCAGAAAGGCTGCTTAATGTCTTGGAAAAACTATGAATTATTACTTGGGACATGCCAAGACTGACAGCATTTATCCATAGAGTCAGATTTTATAAACAGGACCTAACAATTATAAAGGAAACAATTTTACAATTCAATAACAAATATAAGTCAAGTTTTACAGATTTTTAAAGCATCCTCAGTGAAACCAGCCAAGCATCTCATGGGAAGAAATTCCATGTGATGCAAGTGGGAATCAATTTAATGTAAAATAATTCAGCTTTGCTAAGTTCCTTCCAATTCTTGCCATGCAGTGAAGAGGGATATAAGCTATTTCAGCATTTAAAAAATAAAATTCCAATTTCATGTCTGCCAGCTACCGTATCAATAATAGCAATTAAGCGACTTATTATATGGGTGGCATGCATACTTAATTTATAACAAAAAAGTTGACAAAGTTTTTAAATCTCATATTTTAAGAAGTGCCTTATTGCGTGTCTGGAAAAAGTATTATTATAAGTTAAATTATAAAATACCAATCTGGGGGATTCCTGGACACGTGATAGAGGGGGTATCTATGGGTGTGAATTTGGATAGGATTTCTTATAAGGAATTACTTAGAGTGGTAGGGAATGATTGGCAATTAAAATCGTTAGCTGAGTTAAAGCAAGAAAATATTGTACAGTCTTGGTTTCAGTATACTCAATTGATGGTTAGGTGGAAGTTAGATCAAAAGGTTGGTATTACATTAATGGATGAGAATTTGGTAAAACAGATTAAAGATCAAAATCGAGCGCATATAAAGAGAATTTATAATGCTTTAATAGAGATGGATTCGGAAATGTTTTAGCCTCCAGTCCCCTAATCATCTTTGTTGCTCTTCTCTGTACTCTTTCTAGAGTCTCAGCATCTTTTTTACATCGTGGTGACCAAAACTGGATGCAGTATTCCAAGTGTGGCCTTACTAAGGCATTGCAAAGTGGTATTAATACTTCACGTGATCTTGATTCTATCCCTCTGTTAATGCAGCCCAGCACTGTGTTGGCTTTTTTGGCAGCTGCAGCACACTGCTGGCTCATATTTAAGCTGCCTATTTGAAGGATCACTCACAAGAAAGATACATTTCGGTTTGGAGAAGATGGATAGATTATATTCAGAACAAATATGGGACTAAAAAGTTCCATTTAGCCTATGAGTAAATTTTAGAGTATTATTAGTATTAATAGTTTATTATAGTGGAGACTTCCGGTGGCAGGCGATTTCGCTGGTCGCAGCTGTTTGCTGCCTCCCGCCTGTTTTGCGTAAAAGCCGGTTTGACAGCCAGCATCTGCTGTCAAACGGCTTGATACCTTTCCCCTGGGCATAAGGGGATCGGTGAGCTGCCCGGGGTAGGAGTTGAGTTCCCGAGTCGTCCTATACGGACGATGTAGGCGNAATGGTAGAGGGAGGATGGTGAGTCTGAGTTTGTAATATAAAGAACACAGCACAGTGAAGTCCACTATAACTACCCTTTTCATTTGCTACTAACATTAACAAGGATTTCTAACAGCAGATCGAGCTATGACCTGCTGTGATTAAAACCAACACCTTTGCAGAAAG
The DNA here is from genome assembly GCF_001527695.2 of Protobothrops mucrosquamatus. Classification (NCBI taxonomy): domain Eukaryota; kingdom Metazoa; phylum Chordata; class Lepidosauria; order Squamata; family Viperidae; genus Protobothrops; species Protobothrops mucrosquamatus. Next base: position 1,873,709 of record NW_015386289.1, read on the forward strand.
ATACATCTATTACTGCCTACAAAATAATCGGAAAGCTGAATAATAATTTACCCTTTGCCTCTTTTTCTTGGGAATGCTTTTACTGCAAGTTTTTTAAGGAGGGTATTATTCAAAGACATAATAATGTTGTCACATATTGTTGTGCATCTGTTTTTTTGAGGACAGGGATTTATGAATTCTCCTTATAATGTGTATTTGGCTCATGCTGTTGAAATAACTCTTCAAGAGAAATACAACCATTGAGATAAAGAGATCATGACTCTATCTATGACATAAGAAATATCATGCAATAATATCCAATGAAAAACAAATGCATTTTTTAAAGAAACCAAGCTTCGTATTATGTAAAAATATTCCAGCAACTTAGAGCTCTAACATGTGAATGAATTTTAACAAGTAACAATGGATTTATATGCATCTTGATCACACAGAATGTTTGATTTTTAATAATTAAATTCAGAAGTGGAAATCAGACATTGTTTTTGAAAGCTGTCATTCTTGTAAAAGTAGCAATTTACTTAGGAAAAATGTAATAGGATTTTTTTTTAAAAAAATATGACTTTGCCAATTACTTGGGGTACCTTTTGATGCTATAAGTGAGCAATGACAGAAAATTCAGTGGCTTAACCCAATTGTCAATGTGACAGTTTGAAGTTAAATTGAGTGACAGAGCTATATCTTTTGGCCCTGACCACCACATCCATCCCAAGACCATGACCATCAGTTACAAATACTGCCATGTCAAGTAACAAAATTCGAAAATAGTGCAGTCATTTTCATTTGAAGAACTTTGTAATATTACTAATTTGGTATTATCAGTATACAGAGCCTGTTCGTTCCTGCCTTAGACACAAAATCTGAATGACCGTGGCCAGTTTTTCTTTCTCAGTCCTGAGTTGAAAATGATGGCAAACCACTTCGGAAAATATTGTGAAGAAAACTACAGGGACTACTCTAGACAGTCGCAAGGAATCAACACTGACTGGTTATGCGACCCCCGAGCGTTTAGAAAGAAACCCAGAGTTAGATATAAATATGACATTAAATGTTATTGGATGGGTTAAAAATGTCTTAAAGGTTTTTTTTTCTGATTTAATGACGAAGGAAGTATAATTATGATAGACTTAATTAAATGGGTGGGAATTTAGGTCCTAAAGGTTCTCTTTTTTTTTCTTCTTTTTTCTTTTTTTGATTTAATAATGGTTGAAGGAGGTGGACTTATTTTTAATGGTATATTTGATAAATAATTGAATGATAATTAAGTAACTGAAGTTGTAAACCTTACTAAGGGATTAAAATGATTTCTTATAGGTGCAGTTTNAATTTTTATTAACACGGAGGAGATGGATTGTTTAAGTTTAGACTTTGGAGTTAGAGATATTAATATTTGTTTACTTGTATTTGAATATCAGCCTAGGTTGGTTTGGGAAGTCCGGGGGGTGGGGGGATGGGATATAATATTGTGAAATATTTGTGATGTATTTCTTTTCTTTTATGATAAAAATAAAAATTTTATATTGGAAAAAAAAAATAGTTTATTATAGTGATTTTTTGTTAGTTTTAATTATATGATATTATTATTACTTTTAGTATTAGTATTGTTTAACAATATGGATATTCTATTGTTTAATAATTAGGATACTAATTTGTTTATGTTTTAATTATTATTATTATATTTATGTTAAAGGGAAGTTAAAGCGCATTATGGACTTGGTTATTTATATAGTTGGTTAATGTTAGTTAGATTATGATTATTATATTTGTAACCCTGTATTTAGCTCTGGGAAGTGGGGGAGGGAGAGGGGGGATTAGGGTGGATGGGTTTAGGGGTTTATATTGTAATTTTTATAAAACTTTTCAATAAAAAAAATAGCAATTAAGCAAGAATAGACTCTCAGATCCAGGGCCACATAAAAATGCACTCCCAAAGATGTTCTATGATATCTATAGGATAATCTACTACAAAAATATATATCCATCCATAGATACAACAAAGAATGGGATGAGATTTGATTCAGATTGATGATGGATTTTATGAACTCCTTTGGACAAACTTTCAGAAAGCTTCCTAGACAACCTTTGAGTTGATCTCTGGTCTACTGCAAGTACAAATAAATCGGTTTTCCATGCACTATATCATATCCTTGTAAAGAAGAATATTTCATATGTTTCAATTTAGTTAATCTTGTTAATCACAAAATTTTTATTATATTATTACTATTATTATTATCCGCCCATCTCACCACAAATGCTAGTTGAAATAATACATTCTTTTTACCAACATATATTATTTCATCAGGTATTTGGATTTATGGATAACAATTATTGTTTCAATTGTTTGAATGTAAATTGTTTTCTTGTCAAAATACAAATTAATAGCTATAAATACTATTAGTTTTGCTTAAACAGAAATGTATATTTTCTTTTATATAAAGCATGCATGTGTTTAGAAGTACATATGTATTATTTTTATAACTGGCGATAGGCTTCCTGAACTATAGTTTTATACATGCTGTAAAATTATCTATGCTTTTTTTTGAAAAAAGTAATAAAGCAAGTTAAAATAGTAAGTTACACCTTGGATGGAAAATGTATTCAGCTCTTGCTAAGAGTGACATGTTTTTTTAGCTGGTGATGGCACAAAGTTTCAAATACCTCAGACACTGGATTTTTGGACAGAAATCTTTTTATAAGCCAAAGGTCCTTCAAAGGTTAAAGATTTAAATTAGCCAGCCTTCATTATTTTGCTTACCTATTCTATTAATTATTTTACAACAGAACTAAAAAAAATCTGGATTTTTCTTTCTTCTTGTCTCTGTGTTTTTGTTTTGCTAACTCCAACTTCACTAAATGCTGTACACAAGAGGTATTTTAAAAGGTCTATGATGACCTCTAGTGGACAATTAACAATTGGTTACTCCCAACTCATTTATTACCTGTCAGAATGTTGAAGAAACCCATATAATTAAATGATTTATTTTGAGAAACAAACTATATAGCATAAGACTGCGAAGCTAATAAATGTAATATTGAAGCAATTTTCTTCTTTCTTTCAATATTAAATGTCTTTTAAATATGTTTCAAAGTAAAGAGGTATGAGAGGACACTTGCACATTTAGCACGTTACCATAGAAACTAAACTAGCATCTCGGTGCTGTCATTTCAAACTGCTTTTGAGAGAATGTTCCTCCTCCTTCTCCTTCAATAACAACAAATTATATTAGTTTCATGATCATCATCACAAAGTTAGTAACTAGTATGTCAGAGAGATTTTCCTCTTCACAACTACAAATTCTGTAAGATAAATCACTAATTCCCATGTAGAAAAGCCATTCCTTTCTCAGCCAGAGAAATTCACTCTCTCAGCTCAAGAAATGTGGCAGGGTTTTTATAGGTAAGAACTGGAATTGAATAATACAAATAAATCAACCAGATAAATATATTAAGGAACTAAGAGCAAAAATGCATGTTGGAATAGAATGTTATAAAATGTGCATAAATGCACTAAGGATGATTAAGAAATATTGAAAGACACAAATGAAGATACTGACAGAAGATTAATTCACTCTCACACACAATGCAGTATGTTACCTGGCACAGCGAATATACAACTGGGGGCAATATTGATGCCTGTGTGACACATGGAGGCTATATTCCATAATCAGAGATGAACTGACAGGATTCCTCATGGGCTCAAAAGCTGCTGCCAAATCTATACCTGAAAACGACAAATGTGTATTACAGGTAACTCAAAGACTGCATTTACTCTTCAGCTAACCTTCAGTAAGTACTGTTTCTAATGTCTGGCATTAAAATTATTATTAATTTTAAATGTTTAAATAAAGAGTGTTGTTTTGCAGCGGGAGTGGACAACCTCTAGCCTACATGTGTTCTTTCAACATCCTGTCTGCATCTCCTCCGCACTCAGATTATCCCAGTACTAAAATTCAAAGGCAAAAATCAAAATCAGGTATTGGAATGAATGACAGCAAGAGGCCACTCAGCAACCTCTAACTCCAATTCCTATCCTTCAAATGCTCCTCCTGTAACTTAAACCCTTCTGGTAATGTGGTTTACAGTCATCTGGGAAATCAGGAGGTTAAATTGCAATTCCCATTCTCGTTATTTACTAATTTACTAAATTATAAACCAGTAATGGCTAGGTGATTCATTGAATTATTATCATCCATTCTTATTTTCGTACTTATTACTATCAAAGCCAAAAGCCAGTAAACAAAATGAATTACTATAAACAGCAGACAACTTTTCAACAAAATCCCATAACAAAGATAGGAATACATTTCCAATACATCCTAATTCCTATGCATTTTTATTACAGTATTCTTTTTGGGAACAGGATTTATTCTTATTATATACTAAATCTTCTGTTGTAGTATGCATTTCCCTCATGCCCTTAATTTAATAACATTTTTATTGCTTTGTTATTTTTTCAGCTGGATTTTTAATGCCAAATGCTGCCAATGCATGTTCAAGATCAATAGCTCTTTTGCTTTTAGCATTCCAAATGTAATTGATCACATGCCAGAATAATAATTATCTAGCACATGGAAAGTTATTTGTTTCTTTGTTCACTAAATAATAGTAACCAGTTTTCAAGCTGAAGTACCAGGGAGATGGGATGTAGAATCAGCTTGTTTCGATACTAACAGAGGTAGCAAATAATAGAGGTAGCAACTGAGTCTGCTGCGGATTTCTTAAAATTGCATTGGGTTAATAAAAAGGAAGAAAGGTTTTAGGAGCCATAAAGAACTTAAACAAATCCTTACCCAATTCCTCTTGAAATGGTATGAAGAGAAATACGAAATGTAATTCTGGTACAGTTTTAAAAACAGTCCTGTGGACAATATTGTATTTTGTTTATTTGCTGTTTATTTTAGGTAAAAAAAATAATATACACCAAAATAACAGTCATCTTTTAATTTTATTTACCAAAGTAGAATGGTAGACTGTTCAGAGCACAGGAATCAAGTGAAGATATGAAATGGTGTCAGATAGACAAGATCACAAGATCACAAATATTTGGGTGCTGCCATTCCAAGTTAAAAGACCAAAAATTAAAGTAGTTAATTTTCTTGAGAATTCATGCAAGATATTGCAAGACTTGTATTTTTTTTTAAAAAAAACCCACCTCAGAACATTTTATTTTTATTTTTTACTTTAAATATAAATAGGGAAGTGGATGTTAAGAGTGTTATGTTGCTAATCCCAAGATTAGACTTGCAACATATACATGTGATAAGTAAACTTATTGAACGGTGGGATGATATATACATGGCTACTATTCTGATTATGGTTCCATGTCCAGTTCAAGATCAAGTCTGGATCAACAGATTTCCACATGTTATAATGCCCAGCCTTCTGAGAACGTTCTAGGAAGAGAGCTATGTTAATGTGGGATAACCAAAATTCAGAAGGGGACTCTTTTTAAGAATAATCCATTTTTATTTTAAGGCAGGGGTCTTCAAACTTGGCCCTTTTATGACTTGTGGACTTCAACTCCCAGAATTCCTCAGCCAGCATGCCTGGCTGAGGAATTCTGGGAGTTGAAGCCCACAAGTCATAAAAGGGCCAAGGTTGAAGACCCCTGTTTTTATGCCTTAAGGCATGAACTTAAGCTTTGTGATGAAGTAAGATGAAAGATTATGCCTTAATCTTAATGCCTTTATCATAAAATAAAAATGGGTTAGTCTTACTGTTGGCACTGTAAGAATCTTTCTAATTTTTGGTCAGCCTAGTGAGAAATGACAGCTTTTTATATAAGTAAGCATTTCTGAAAATAACTACAAGTAATTGGTAAAATGTAATTCTGTGATTTGCATGCCTACTTTATAATATATCAGTTATGTTTCCTATCTCAAACTTATCATATATATCTGTAAATGCTTTCAAGTAGTTCTCTCACAAGGAATACTACCAGTGGTCAGTAAGGAGACTAAAAGACTTGTAAGCTTCTTCCATTCTGTTCCTCAGCAGACTGCAGTTTTGCAGTAACTGTTTATTAAAATATTGAAATAACACCTTTCACTGCATTTATCTAAATAAAATAAAATGATATTTATTTATTTAATGATATTTAAAGTGATTATATTATAAAAGTATAGTATAAGAGTTAGCAAGGAGAGGATAAAATGGCAAGCCCTGGCCAGTAAACCTTGGTGGCATAGCTCACAGAATTATAAATATGTTTTCTGCAGTATGGCAGGTTGAGCTCACTGAGCTGCCTATTCTAATTTTCATAAAAAATTATCTCGTGTTATCAAACATTATTTTATTACTATTTATTACATTTAGGTACTGTTTTGTTCCTGGACAGCCCAGTTCTGTGTATCAAAAAAAACAACCTTAGAATAAAATAGTCTTGCAATGGTATAAAAGGGAATAAAACAGTGCACTAGAAAACAGAATGATAGGCAATAAAAATGCAGTCTTGCTATGTAACAATTATACAGTAGCTATTTGTCAAAAGAAACTTATTTTAAAAATAACACAAACTGAAGACAATTTGGTTCTTTGATTAATTGATTACATGCCAGTGTCAACTCATAGCAACCACATAATTTTTTTTCCAGGATGAACTATCTTCAACCTGGCCCTTTTTCTCAGCCCACCCTACCTCACTGGGTTGTAAATATCTAAATAAATAACTCAAGGCACAAACATACCAAATACTCCTTCCTGCTTTTCCCCAGCAAGAATCCAGTAAGATGGGTTGTTGTTGGGGAAAATAGGAGGGAGTATTCAGTATACTTGTCACATTTATGTATGTATGTATGTATGTACAACCCAGTGAGGTGGGTTGGGGTGAGAAAGAGTGATGGTCCACGGTCACCCAGCTAGGTGACCTTGATGCCAAGGCAGGACTAAAATTATTGTCTCCCAGTTTCTAGCAAGGTGCCTTAATGACTAGATCAAGCTGGTTTTCTCATTAGATAAAGCAACTTCCTGCAGGCTTCCCACAACCAAAGTCAATGGGGAAGCTGGCAGGAAGTTGAAAGTTCCAGGCTGGCAGGCAAGTAAGTGGCTGCTGCCATGTGTGGGAGGAGCAATGGAGTTTTTGAGAGGTGATGAACTGGCCCGACAGGATTGGGGAGGATGTGTGAGGGTGTAAGGGTTGCATAAGAGGTGCCATATGTGTTGGGAGGGTGTGCATGAGAGGCATTGCATGGGTCAGGAAGGGTCTGCAGGGTGTGTGAGAAAGTTGTGGCAAAGGTTAGGGAGGGTGGAAAGGAGATGTGATGAGGCTTGGGGAGGGTGTGTGAAAGATATAGTGAGGGTCAGCAAGGGTACAAAGGGGATGCATGAGAGTATGAGGGAGGCACGGCGAGAGCTAAGGAAGATACACAGGGGTGCACAAGGGAATGACAGCAATAGTTGGGGATAGTATGTGGGGGTACATCACAGTGCGGGTGTGGGAGTGCAGCACAGTGCAGATAGTATGTGGGGATACAGCACAATGTGAGCACAGAATGGGTAGGAGAGGGTACGTAGGGGACAGACTTACCCCAGTGACATGAGACTATTCCTCCTGTCTTCCCCATTGGTTTTCTGGGGAAGCTGGCAGGGAAGTTAGCAAATGGTGATCATGTGATCCTGGGGTACTACTGCCACTCATAAATACAAGCCAGTTACGAAGAACCCAGATTACAGTTACATGACAAAAGGAATGGTGGGATGGCCAGAACTCCGAGGACCAATGATAATCTCCATTTGTTCAGTGTCATCATAACTTTGAAGAGTTGCTGAATGAAGGGCTGTAAGTTGAGGACTACCTGTACATGCAATTTGCTGATGAATATACACTATACAGACTCATTTTATTTATTTGTTTGTTAAATTGCCCATCTCACCATGGGGCTACTCTGGGCAACTTACAACAATAACATGGAAAAAAGTGATAAAAATGTTAACATAACAATAACAAAGGAATAAAATAATAAATAATGTAAGTACAATAATAATATGAAATTAAAGAAGATGGGTGGAGGGGAGCAGGAACTGCAGTGTGGAGGTGGATATTTTAAGCTTATATATTCTGCTTCTGTTTATTTCTATTAGCCATCTTGACTATTTAAGAGTGTAATGGAATGCATGGATAAGCTTGAGGAAAGGGGAGAAATGCTACCTAGGAAATTGTCAGGTAAGAGGGGAAGGAGCCTGTTAATTGTTTAATGGTCAAAGAAAGAAACTTAAGAAGGACCCTCCCCAATGGATCTAGCAGTTAAAAATGGTGGGCGGGAAGTTTGTACTTTCAGATTTGTAAGGTTCCGTTAATGAAATCTTACAATAGAGTAGATGTAGTTCATCTAGTTGCGTTTCCTATCTGGTTTACCAGGAAAACTAATGAAAAGATACTCAAATATCTGGTATACCTCAAATAAATACATAAATAAATTCAACAAGGGCTGACAATTGCTTTGCAAATACCCAATAAACAGAAATATACACTTACATATTACCAAATTGAAAGAGATCTACACTGCAATTCCCTTCTTTGAATAAGCCTTTGGAATCTTTCAGAATAAAACTTTTAAACAGAAATGTATTAGAATCCAATGTCAAAGACGAGTTCATTCTTAAAATTCCAACAGAGTTTCTATATAGGATCTTCACAAAATTCACTTACTTCATAATTTCGTGACAACAATCTACTGCATATTCATCAGTTGCTACAAACAGATGCATAAATAGTGTATTCAAAGGCTGTGAATAAAAAAAGTTACAAACTTAACAAAAAACATTTCATTTTAATATAACTTAGTTTTGTTCTTGTAAAAATGAATGCAACGCTGCAATAGCTACTCTAGTATTTTAGTTATGAAAAATCTTTTAAAGGAATTTTTTAAAGTTCACTGTATTTTGTTGTCCTTTTTGTAAGTTATTCTATTACCTAGAACTATATGTTGACTTGGGATAAACACAAAAGTTGACCCCACATACACATCATGCTGTTCCCTTTCTGCATAAACATTTTTATACATAGCACTGAAAAGGAGTAACAATAAGCCAAAAAAAAATATCAAAAGCCTTAAATAAGAAAAAAGAAACAGATAAATCTAGTTTATATCAACACTGTTCATACCTTTCATATTGTTCATACATTTCTCTCCTTGTAGGCTTGTATTCTTGCTTCCACCATATCATATAGATAGATGGCCTTTTGTTTTTTAAACTCTCTTTGAGCTTCTGATCAACTCTGTCCATCCATGACTTCCTCAGCCTTCCCCTCCCTCTTGATCTACTGTTTTGCAATTCAACACTGATAATTGGCTTATTTCTAATCTGTTCCTTTTCCAGTGACCACTACCATGGAATTTGATTTCTTATCTGCACACTGTGTAGATGATCTGACCTATCACTCTGATAGACATAACTTTAAAAATGCTGACATTGAATTGCATTTGCTGTTTAGTGGCCTAATCACCAAGCTTTCAGTGTTTGTTTTGGAATTTTTTAAGAATCCAGTTGGGTTTTTACTACTGTATCCGAGATAATTTTGTATCATCTGTCAATTTTACTTCCTAATTAGATTTGCAGAATTCTAAATCATTTATGAACAACTGAATAATGCTGGGACCCAAATACTTGCAGGATACCGTTTCTTACCTTCTTATTCCATTACACATATTGCCAATTTATTTTCCTGCTAACCTTCCTCTCTTTCTTCATGATTCAACACTATTCACTATCAGGTTCTCTTTAAATCAAAAGACATTTCTTTCCTATATGCATACATTTCTCAATTACACACTAAAGAACAATAATCTGGTTTATACATCAACTGCCCCCAAATAAAGCTATGCGGTATTTCCGAGATGTGGTTCACTGTCACTTCTTCTACCCCTTCTACCAAACATTGCCTCAAACACTTACCAGACTAATTCCCCTGTAGTTTTTGCTCTTGCTACCTTTCCCATTGCAAAAGGAAACATAATGGTTTCCTTCTTATGCTGAAAACTCCATAAGCAAACCATTTATAATTCAAAATATCCACTTATATTTCTCTGTGTGCAGCTATTTCACTTTCCAATGTCCTCGATGTATTTATTACTTTTGACATTATTTTGATGGACATTAGAGTTTTTGCCTTGCCTCTGGAGAACAGCTTTGTTAACTCTGGGAAAGGTTATTCACTCTCTCGCTTATCTCTTCTTAAAGATTGCCCTGATCCTTTCTTTAGAATTTGTTTTTGGAAAAAATTAAGTGTTAAAGATGAGATATATGATACCTGGAAAAAAACCTTTTCTTTAAACACCTACTGTATATAATTGCCTTTGGAATTTTTAATAGCCAGAGCCATTTATTGTTAATAAGATGCAATAATGTAACAAAAAATACCTGTTCTTATTCTGTCTGTGAAACAAAGCTAGCAATACTTGGAGATTGACTTCAGAAGACAAGGATATAAAATCAATGAATACTAGCAAATAAAATCATTTTCATGCTTTCTTGTAATTAAAAATAAAGTATCTTATGCCTTTATTCCTCTGAGAATATACAAAAATGAATTAGAATTAGAATTTTCAAGCGGAAAAATGTCCCATACTTACTGTACACTTTGTCTCAGGATAGTTTTGTTTCATATATACTTCCCAATTAGCTGCATCAGCAACACCCCAGTTAGGATAATCCAAAAATGCAGCATGAGCAACACTTATATTTTTGTCATTAATCACAGTCACTGCAAGATTAGTTTTTTCTCTGTAAAATAAATGTTATGTTTTTGAAGTGAAATTAGTAAAAGAGAATTCATTTATTTATTTTAGATATATGAGAAAGTATTATAATGGTGTTACTTACAAAAGATATATGACATTAATCCTGCCAAACAGTCTTTCTGTATCATATTTCATAAGACTGACAATATTAAGAATATCATGGGATTCTGTCCTTCTGGCACTTAATACAACTGAAGATAGTGGTGTAGATGAGATTCTTGCAGATGATAAGGAAGACATCATGCATACTGTAACAAAACAATAACCAAATATTCCATTTCAATACTATCACTTATCATCAAAGATATTACTGAAATGGTTTCAAAATTAATCTCCAGAAATATTTTAAAATCACAGCATTCCTTAAATATTTCAGTCAAGAAATTCTTACGGATGTACGTTTAATTTATAATTCAATAGCGCCTATTTCAAGGTAAACTGTGAGCTGAATTTTAGCATGTAACCAGACCATCCGTGAACTCTTGGATCATTGTTTTAGAGATATTTCCTTACCAGATTCCTCAATGGCTTCAACAATGGCAGAGTTTCTTTCTTTTCTTTTCTTTTAATATATTTTATTGATTTTTTAAAACATAATCATCATTAATATTTGGTAAGCAGCATGTTGTCTGGGTTTATATTTACAAACAATCAATAACAATTAATTTCTATAATTCCATACTCCACATAATAGCTTTCCTTGATTTTCTCTTCTTCCAATAATATTCTCTTTTATCAACCTTAAATTAGTACATTTCTTAGTAATTTTAATAGATAACAATTGAATATAGAATTTGTCTAGTATTTCTACAAGTAACAACCACATCAATATAAATCTTTTCTAATTAATCATTTTAATCACCTTGTCATAGATCCTGTTTTTAAAGTTCTCACTTAAATTTATTTTCCCCGCACTGTTCAAAAGACATTTTTCCCTGTTAAGGTTTTCTTAGAGTTAATTACACTTAAGCAGTGCTTTTTTTGTTAAAAAAAAAAAGGTGCCGGAACTCACACACGTCATACAACCCGCCTTGCCTACCCTACAAGGTTTACCTTTGTAGTTGAAAAAAAAAACCCTTCAATTTTTAGTGTATCTAAAAGACTAGGATTTTGTTCAAGGTAAGTTAATACTATTAATGTTACCATGCACTGTGTGGCTTTAAATTACAAGAAGGCATTTTATTAATCTTTTGGGACATTTACCATTGGCATACTCATTTGGCTTAATGAGTGGAAATGTCAGCTTTCTAAGTGGAATGAAATTGGCCCAATAAAACAAAATTTGGTTGCTTGTAAAAGATTGAATTATTTTTAACAAGTTGTCAAACAAGGTGGAAAAATTTACATTTGGAGTTTAATATGGATATTGACTTCAAACAAATTAAAGTTGAAACTTTGTCAGTGAACAGATTACTTTTAATTTACCTTTAAGTTAAACCCAATTTAATAAATAGATCTGATTAAACCTTATACTGTAGGTCTACCTTTACATTTGACCAATAATTAATATATATTATTAATAATAATATCTCCAAATCACAAGACATTGGCTTTATTCTTATTCTTCCCCTCTGCAGTTTGAATATAAAGTATAAAAGACTAAAAAGAGATTTTCGTAGACATCCCAGCCTTTGAACTACCCAAGGAACTGAAACAGCAAATTTTCGCTGGCAAGCTTCCACGCCAGCCGCCTTTTTTTCCTCTCGCTTCGCTTCTTTTTAACCTCACACACATCCCACCTTCTGTAAGGGAAGGCAAAAGGCTCGCTCACCCTCTCGTGAAAGATGGCCTCCATGTCTGTAGGAGGATGGAGCAAAAATCCCCCTCCTCTCACTTTCAGAGGATTTTTGTTTTATTGAGTTTTTTTTTCCAGGAGATCAATCAGGTAGAAGAGAGAGATTCAATATTCTTACCCAGTTTTGCTAACTGTGCAAAACCGGAAGCGTACAATGGCAGAGTTTCTAATGTACTTTAAAACTTCTTATGAGTTCAGGGAAATATTCAGAGATACATCTGCTCTGAAAATATCCCAGGTTGAACTATATAGCACAGTTAAACATCAGGACTTCACCACAGGAAATGTTTTATGACATTTTGTATTATGACATAAAATGCTTTATGATTTTTATGAATTTTTATGTTATAAAATGTTTTATACAATGTTTTCAAATTTTTCAGTTCTACGGGAATCATGGGTCCTGGATTTTAGACATATTTTTTTAGGTTAGCCCATTTGAAGTATGTTGGTTCAAAATTTTTATCCTATGGTGCACCGTTTTGCCCAGTTAAATATTATAGGAATAAGCTTTAGTAGTATGTAGACAAACAGGTGTCCAAGGGTCATGGTTAGGGATCACTGATAAGCAGGATGTATCACATAAAACAATAAAGTAGTGGAATCCTTTATATAAATGATAATAGAATGGATCATACCACTTGAAATTTAAGTGAAACCACTATAACAGAACAAACCAGCACAGTCTGGATTGGTACTGTACATTTAAAACAAGACTTTCAACCTTCGATGGATGTGAAACTAAGGGTGAGTTATACAGGTTTGCTAAAGTTTGGTTAGAGTGGCAGAAAAAAGGTTGTTAACAGCCATCATTGGGACTCAGTCTTTAGAAATATATACTGCTCACAAAAATAAAGGGAATGCAAACCCCTTCAGTTCCATGGTAAAATGTTCCCTTTATTTTTGTGAGCAGTATATTTTAATGCCTGAGGGGGGGGGGACTAATCTCTCTATCAAGCTTGATTCTTTGGATAGTATTTCTGTAGTTTTCTTGGCAATAACACACAAGTAAGTTTTTAATTTATTTACATCCTGCCTTTGTGACTTTTACAAATAACTCAAGGTGGTGAACATATCCAACACACTTTCCTCTTTTCCCCACAACAACCCAGTGAGGTGAATTGGGCTGAGAGTTGAGTGCCTGACCCAAGGTCACCCAGCTGGCTTTCATGGCTAAGGCAGGACTAGGGTTCACAGTCTCCTGCTTTCTGGGCTGGTGTCTTAATCACTAGACCAAAATGACACTTGTTATCTCCTAGGGCAGGGGTAGGCAATCTTGGCTCTTTTATGACTCTGGCTGGCTCAGGAATTCTGGGAGTTGAAGTCCACGAGTCATAAAAGAGCCAAGGTTACCTACCCCTGCCCTAGGTTTTTTTTTTTTGTTAATTTCCTAAACTTAAACTAATGGCACTGCCTGGGGTCTCCCATTCAAATACTGCCAGGTCTAACCTACCTACCTATTCCAACACCAAGTGGATTTTGTCATCTAATCCAGGGCTTTTCAACCAGTGGTACGGGTACCACCTGTGGTACATTGGCACCTGGCAGGTGGTATGCAACCATCCTAGAAAAGTGGTAGCGGGGGAGGGGAATGAGCTGAACCGGTGGCAGCACCGCACAAGCCTGAGCGAGAGATGGCTGGAGCTGCAGGGCTGTCAGGGCTCAGCGGAAGCGCCAGGATCAGTGCTGCTTTCCAGCTGATCGGCGCTTCTTTGGGGCTGTCAGGGCTCATTGGAAGTGCCAGGATCAGCGCCAGGCTCCAGCTGGAGCTCGGCACTGATCCTGACGCTTCTGCTGAGCCCAGAAGAAGCGCTGATCAGCTGGAATGTTGCAGCATCTCCAGGGTCTTGTGATTTACATTCAGATGCTTGGCAACCGATTCATATTTATGACAGTCACAGTGTCCCACGGTCACGTGAAGTGACCAAAACCTGCTGCAACCACCCAGCAGACAGGGGGAATAAAAACTAAACACCCCCACCCCACCCCCACTGCCAATCCTCAACAGAAATGCTCACAATGATGAAAACCTTGGACAGGAGGAAGAGCCCCGCCAGGTGCTGTCTTTCTCGGCTGTGGCTTGGGGGGGCACTTTTTTCAGTGCCATTGTAACTTCGAACAGTCACTAAGAGAACTGTTGTAAGTCGAGGACTACCTGTATTTTATCACTTTTTTCCTTTTGGGGGGGGTCATCAAGTTTTTGACGCCTTGCTAGGCGACTGGTGGTACTCGGATGTTGCCATATCCTAAAAGTGGTACTATGTGTGAAAAGGTTGAAAAGCCCTGATCTAATCAACTAGCCTGCAGCCCTTTACTTACAAGGTGGACAATCATCACTAACGAAAGGTGACTATAGTTCCTATCCCATGATTGGCTAGGTCCCGCCACTTGCTTGATACATCCTCTTTTAAAACCAAATTGAGATTCAATCCAAATATAACAGAATTCTCAAAGCCCACGGAAAAGGATTTTTGCAGAGCCAAAATAAACATCCACGTTGGTAATTGCTCTGCTTCCATTCCCCATCGGCGTCATGGGAATTTCGGGCGAAGAGAACAGAAACGGCTCCAAGAACTAATACTTGAAAGAGCAGAACCGGACGTGATGGCTCAATGCCCGTTTCCAACTGCAGGAGACTCTCCAAGGCTCACCTCCCCACGAGCGGCCACCCTTCAGGACCAGGCGCGGGAGCTCTGCGGGGAAAAAACACACCGCTCCGCCGCGGACGCTGAATCCAGTCAATGGAGATCGGGCTGTTTGTCTGTTCCTATGGCAACCAAAAGCCCAACCTTCTACGGCGCAAGGTATGCTGGGAGGTCAAAGTTCAAGCTGAAGAGAAGGAGGAGGAGGAAAAGGCGGCGTAGACTAATAGAACGGGAGAAAAGATGGCGTCCACGGCGGCTGGGAAGCAGCGAATTCCCAAAGTGGCAAAGGTGGGCAGGGGAGGCAAAGTGCGAATTTGTCAGGAAGCGCACAGACAGCGGTGGCCTATGTCCTTGGAGCTGGGTCTCGCTGAACTCAGTATAAGTGTTTGTTTCCTAATGGGAAGGATAGACGTGGGACCTGAGATTTTCAGGATTTTGTGAAAAATAGGCATGACCCACTCGATAAAAAGGAAGGCAGGGTAAATCAGATCGTTGTAACCTGTCGCCGAAGAACTCCGGGATTTGTGTTCTAAATAAAACGGCTTTAGGATCAAGTTTCCTTTTGGATAAAAACAAACTCTGAATCTGATTTTATTTTAAAGGAAACACCAATAAAATCCTAGTAAAATATTTGCCTAAAGAAGTACACTATTATAGTAATGTCATCGGGGACAACTTGCACAATATGAAAAAATACCGTACTTCATTAAACTTTGTATCATCTTTGGTGTTACAAGAAATAGTCTTTATATCTGTTTACTTGCTTAGAAGAAAATGTCGGAGGGGACAATTATTCACATCTCTGCAAAACACATAGGTAGCAGCGCTGGATTCAATAGGCTTTACTCCTAAGAAAGTGCAATTGCAGCCTGAGGCTATTTATCCTCAAAATGCATACAGTGGGTAGCTAACTGGACTACTGTTTTAATTCAGGGTATACCAATTTATCCAAATAATTATTATTCATTCAAAACGGTTTTTGGCAGTTCTGAGAAATAGCACGGCTTTAGAATAGAAAGCTATAAAACGGTTCCTATTGTCCAAAACAAACTAAAATTTATATCTGAGGGAGATGGGCAGTTAAGTATGATAAATAAAATAATGAATTGGTGAGTTTCAAATTAGGAAATAATAACAAAGATCAAAGTTGTCAAATGTCTTCATTTCTCCTTAGGAAGGCGGGATGGATAGATGATTATGGATCTTGAATAGGCAAAAGCTACATCTCTAAGACAATCCCAATAACATTGGCAGGGTTTGTGATTAAGAAAGATTTTTTAAAAATAAAGGGGTTTTTTTTGCCTAAATGAGCTTGTTAAAGATAAAACAGAAGTGGAATTTTAATACAATTTTTAACACAGTTCTGACACTGGGTTAAATATTTAGTTTAAGCTATGAGCTTTGATATATACTATTTTGTTTCATAGATGCTGCTTGTTATATTTCAAAGTGTAAGTTAGTGGCCAGTGAGGGACTTTAAAAGCAAACTGGAGTTCTAAATAACCAACCCAAGGTAGATAATAAATGTGCAATATTGTTGCAGGAGGTGAAAAAAAACCAAATTAATACCTGAAACAAGCTATGAAAAATCAACCCTTGTTCTACTTGATTACTTTTTAGTATAGCACAATGCCTTTGCATCCTCAATATGGACAGAAACACAAGACATTGGCTGCAAAAATCTAGGTAATCATGTGAGGGACACAAACATCTGCATCTTTTTGCTATTATCTAGTACTTGTCTGGATTTTTGCAGCTGGTAGCTTAATCCTGGGCATTGCCACCTGAGTAACAGGATAAGGAAACCGTTTGCTTTGGAAATAGATCTCTGTGTTGCTGATCATGAAGAGATTTTGATTTTGCCACAAGAAAATAAGACTAGAACCCCTTTTCAGATTGTACTAGGTACAATGGTACTAGGTCAAGGGTTGAGAAGGAGTGTTAGGAGTGGAATGTAAGCTTTAAGCTTTAATTTTAATATTTGAGCGAAGTGTCTTATCAAATTTTCTTGCAAAGGCAAAACAGTTTCATTTTGTGAAACTCTTATTCTCTTATTGTCTGGTTTTAGCATCATATAGTTTACATTAGTGAAATTTACGCTATAGTTTTAGGTCTGCCTAATCACAAATCAAACCTTTACAGGTATAGCAGTTATGTGTAATAGATGAATCAATGTGAAATCTTCCTCCCTCCCTCCCTCCCTCCCTCCCTCCCTCTTATGAATCACAATTGAGCCCAAAATTCTGTTGCTATGCCAGTTAAGTGAGTTTTGCCCCATTTTATAACCTTTCTTGCCACAGTTGTTAAGTGAATCATTGTAGTTATTAACACAGTTAACTGAATCCATCTTCCCCATTGACTTTGCATATCAGAAGGTCACAAAAGGTGATCACATAACCCCAGGACATTAACCATCATAAATTCATGCCAATTGCCAAGTGTACAAATTTTGATAACATGTCATGGGGATGCTGCAACAGTTGTAAATTTGAAAAAGTCGTAAGCCACTTTTTTTCAGTGCTGTTGCAACTTTCAGTAAATGAATGGTTGTAAGTCAAGGACTACCTATATCAATTGCACTGTGTGAAGTATTAGAGACTTACTGCACCTGTTATCGTATGCATCTTCAAGCACTTTCCAAAGCAAAAAACTCTGGCTCTGTGTTTTCCAGTGCTACCAGATTTCGGCAGGGGCAAGAGGTCTCTGAGGCTGTAAAGTTATAGGTTCGGTGCCACATGTCAATTCCAAAGATGGGTTTCTAAAATTGATTGTAGTTTTTAAAAATGTTCTCCATCAGGTGAAAAATAAAGCTCCAGCAGAAGTACAGATAACAGCAGAACAATTGTTAAGAGAAGCAAAGGAGAGAGAACTCGAGCTTCTTCCCCCACCTCCTCAACAGAAAATCACAGATGAAGAGGAGCTAAATGATTACAAGCTTCGGAAAAGAAAGGTACATAAGACATGATACTTTATAATAAAATACTGTATTGCTTTGTGATAAAGATTTGACCACTCAAAAACTGAAAGAAAAGCAAATGTAAGACAACAAATAAAGATCATAGTAAATCCTAATAAGGCTGGTATGGTATTTTACAAATAGTTAAACAAACCCAGCCATATGATGGGAAATAAGATCACTTAGTTTGGATTATAACTGTAAATAAAATGGATTTGGGATTCCTGGTAATCTGAGTAGGTGAGGTATTATTAACCACAATCCAGGAATATAAAAAAAATATGGTTTAGTGAAATTCCTTCACCCAAAGTCTTTTTCAGATAGAATTCCCTGTAGTTCCCCCTTAGGACGAACTTTTGGAAAGGCATTAAATCTGGCCAGAGTTAGGGTTTTTCTGAATTTGGGAACAGCTGTTTGGCTTAGATGTGTAGCTGGCTTGAAAAAAAGTGAATGGCTGCCCAAGAATACTCCTTCCTGCTATTGTAGTCACATCTAATTGGGCTTTCAGATCCTTGAGCCACTGTTTATTGGCTGCCTCTTCATGTTTATAACCCACTGTTAGGATTGCATGAAGTGAGAAACCATATAGCATCTCAGTTTCTCATGTAGTTTTCAACCCTAATATGCAACAAAAGCCTGCATAAGAGATTTTATATATATGGAAAAGTAAAATTGGATCACTACTAGTTACTAAGAGAAAATTTTGAATGAAGTTGTGTCTCCTGGTTTCTTGGGTATAACAGGATAAAAGGAAAGTGGAATTTTCTGAGAGCATTCATGAGAGATATTGTCAGCCGTAAAATCTGAGCAGCACGGTAGCCTAGATGCTCACTTCCCACTCTGAGGGTTGAGAGTTCAATCCTAGGTAACAACAAATGCACAAAGAGAAAATACCTGCTGCAAACTCTACGTCAGGAAGGGCATCCAGTTCAGCTCCATTCAGTTACCCTGACTCTACCCTAAATAAACGGATTACAGAGTCAAAAAAAATGTAAGCAGTAAAATTTGATTATACTGGCTTCTGTATTATAGGCTACTTGTTTGAAATCTTCCTGATTAACACATTTTACTGAACATAGTTCATCAGATTTTTCTGATATAGATTTTGTGGATCTACAGCAGAGTTATTTGCTTTCTAGAAGTAAACTCTTTGCTTTCTCCCAAGACTTTTGAAGATAACATAAGGAAAAACCGGACTGTTATTAGTAATTGGATCAAATACGCACAATGGGAAGAAAGCCTCAAAGAAATACAAAGGTAATTCTCGACAAGCATTTTTTAAATTCTGAATATGAATATCTAATAATGCCCACTTCTTTAGGAAATGAATTGGATATGCGTTAATTTCAGTAATGTGTTGTTTTTAGGGCTCGTTCCATCTACGAGCGTGCTCTAGATGTGGATTACCGAAATGTAACTCTTTGGCTGAAGTATGCCGAAATGGAAATGAAGAATCGTCAGGTTAATCATGCGCGAAATATCTGGGATCGGGCTATCACTATTTTACCAAGAGTTAATCAGTTCTGGTAAGCTAAGCACTTCCATTAGGTTTCAAACAGACAATATGTAAGCGAGAGAGACATAGAGAGAGAAAAGTGTTTTGTGGATTGAAAAAAGTTATTTGCTGGTTTTCCTCAAGGGGCTCAAATGGACATTCATAAGATTCCCTCAAATTTTATCTCTGTAACAAGACTGTGAAATAAAGTGGATTGAGGAACAGTGATTGGCCCATAATCAACAGTCATATTCTGTGGTTGAAAGCAAAGTGCTCCTAGTTCGACCTTATAACTGCAAGACCTCATTGACTCTTACCATCTTGTCATGCACTTGATAACCAGTTTTCTTGCTTGCGGTGGTGATTCCAGATTTGGAATCCATTACTCTAGGCTTTGTATGCTAAGGGCCAAATATGCAAACACTCCAGATCCAGGCTCAGTATGTGGTTGCTTTTTTAAAAAGTTTCCTTATTTACTTCTTTATGAAGAATTATTTTTACTAGATATAAATAGGCAGGTTATTTATTATTCTGAATGATATAATCTTCCTTGTTTTTATTTTAAAAGGTACAAATATACTTACATGGAAGAGATGCTGGGGAATGTTGCTGGGGCCCGCCAGGTGTTTGAGCGTTGGATGGAATGGCAGCCAGAGGAACAGTCGTGGCATTCCTATATTAACTTTGAGCTAAGATACAAGGAAGTGGATAGAGCACGTTCCATTTATGAGAGATATATCCTTTTAAGTTAATGTTTGGATTAAAGTCAGCATTTTTTTGTTTGCATTTTGCCTTCCAGTCTTGTGTAAAAGGAACATCTTTTGATTTATTATGCATAGAGGTTGGCTTTACAATATAGATTTTCTGATCAAAATCCATACTCACAAACATTTATTGGTGAAGAAATGTATGCACCAGCATTGCTGCTATATTAAGCCAAGTTGCATCTATGTATAAATTATTTGGGTCTTTTAATTGCTCATCTTGCCAAAGTTTTTGTTTTCCCAAGGAAAAAAATGGTTTTTTTATAACTTTAGTAATTATTAGCAGCAGGTTGATCTTATACTAAACCTTTCAATGAAATACATCTTGTTTCGAGTTCCTTAATGCCTTCTACTTGTCATGGTCCATCCTGATGTTAAGAATTGGATCAAATATGCTCGTTTTGAAGAGAAACATAGTTATTTTGTACATGCAAGGAAAGTATTTGAAAGAGCTGTGGAATTCTTTGGAGAAGAACATATGAATGAATATTTGTATGTTGCATTTGCCAAATTTGAAGAGAACCAGAAAGAGGTAACATGTTATTTGTTATTAGCTTGCATTTTATGAGCAACATTATAGCTGTTTCTTTAAGACAATTTTTGTTTAATTTTCCATTTATGGTTTTATAGAATTTTAAATTTGCCCAATATTTGAATCTCTGCATGGTTTACAATAAAACATGCTGTATACATAATATACAAGCTTATATTCTTACAGCAAAACTTTCTGTTCTGCTATACCAGGGGTCGGCAACCTTGGCTCTTTTATGACTCGTGGACTTCAACTCCCAGAATTCCTGAGCCAGCTGGCTCAGGAATTCTGTGAGTTGAAGTCCACGAGTCATAAAAGAGCCAAGGTTGCCGACCCCTGTGCTATATCTTGGGTCTAAGCTATCTTTATGAGATGTCCCCTTTACCAGTCTTCTCACATGATCTGAACAGAGATCTGTTGTCTCTGCTATGCATGTGGATTCTCACAGAGAGAAATTCCTTTTGAGTGATCGAGTATGTACTTCTGGAATATCAGAAACCAAGTAAGCAGGAGAGAGTGAGGTCAGTCTTCTCTGGGGGGACAAGAGGGTGATGGAAGAGACCTGTTGGAAGTGATAAGGGGCTTGGCAGCGACCTAATGCTCATGGACATCCCGTTGCTGATCTTCATTCTGATGTCTTAAGGAAGCAGTTTTATTTTATTTAGTCTCTGAAGTGTTTAAGACTGCAGCTGATTTTTTTTTTAAGTTAACTGAATTAAGCCTATTTAATTCTCTTGACTTTAATATATACAGCTTCACTATAATAATGAACTTCTCAATATTTTTATATTTCTTTTATAGATGTGATATATAACAATACAAATTATGTAAGCTGTAAACAATGATATAAACAACACTGTCCCCTCCCCCCAAGTTATGTGTTTATCTGGTTTCATTTTTTTAATATAAAATTTTATTCTGATGTATAATAATATAAAACTGGCCTGGCACATTATTCATTTGTGTAATACTCTTCAAGGT
Organism: Protobothrops mucrosquamatus; assembly: GCF_001527695.2. Taxonomy (NCBI): domain Eukaryota; kingdom Metazoa; phylum Chordata; class Lepidosauria; order Squamata; family Viperidae; genus Protobothrops; species Protobothrops mucrosquamatus. Next base: position 1,895,613 of record NW_015386289.1, read on the forward strand.
TTCAAAAAGAATTTTTTTCACAGCATCTGCTTTAACTGAAAATTGAGAGTTACTGAATATACTAATGAGGATCAAGTTTAATCTGTTTTAAAGTGCTCTTTTTTTCCTCCTTTCCCCCCCTTCCTTTTTAGTTTGAACGGGTGCGAGTAATATTCAAATATGCCCTGGACAGAATTCCAAAACATGAGGCACAGGAGCTCTTCAAAAATTATACAATTTTTGAGAAGAAATTTGGGGACCGAAGGGGAATTGAGGATATTATTGTTAGCAAGAGGAGATTCCAATATGAAGAAGAAGTAAAAGTAAGTGCAAAGGCTTGAACTTTAGGGGAATTGTATACTTCAATGGTAGTTCCCTTGACGGCTGCTTTTGTTTTACTATAAGTATGGAGTGTGTAATTTGGCCAGCCTAACATAATTGTAATGGTGTTGAACTATAGCCAGAATACCTGTGTTCAAATTGAAACCAGTCACAGAAACTCACTGGCTGACTGTAGAAAAATCATTATCTCTCAGCCTGAAGGTCTATGGATAAAATGGAAGAAAGTACTACTCTGTATACCACTCAACATAAACTGCAGAATGAAAAAAGGATGCATCAGTAAATAGTACATTATCAATATGCTTATAGGTTTTCCCCCCTTTTTTACCAGTTATTTTGTACTAAAACCTGTTTTCCTTTTAACGAATAGTAGACATTTTCTTAGAATTTACAAATTATGTTCATATAAATCACAATTGTTGCACTGCTACTGTCATTGTTTCTTATGTTGAATCCTTAGCAGTTCTGAAATTGGATACAGCAATACTAATTGTTGCCCATCTCCCCTACAAGGTGACTCTGGGTGACTTGTTTAGTTGAACTGATGAATTAACAGAAACCCAATCAGTAAACCATGCTTTGACAATTACATTGCTAATTTTGTACCATGCTTGTGCTTCTGAAAGTATTCCCCATTTATCTCGAAAGGCTAATCCACATAATTATGATGCTTGGTTTGACTATCTGCGTCTGGTGGAGAGTGATGCAGAATCTGATACAATACGTGAAGTTTATGAAAGAGCCATTGCCAACGTTCCTCCAATTCAAGAAAAACGACACTGGAAGAGGTACATCTATCTGTGGATCAATTATGCACTTTATGAAGAGCTAGAGGCAAAGGTAAAGGAAAATGACCCATGAACCTTGCATCTTCTTTGATTAAATGGGACTTGATTTAGGAAATTTGATACTGTACAACCTATTAGCATGTGGATACTCTTACACTCTCTGATGAATCATTCATATAGCTGACTAGATTCCTAAGAAAAGCATAGAAGAAAGCAGACTAAGTTATATAGCTTATTGCCATACACCTTTTTTTTAAAATCAGCTTCTGCAACTGTCAGCATTAGTAACTATCGAAACAGAATAAATTGTGCATTAATTTAGGAAAACCTTTAACAGTTCCAGAAAAATTAAAAATATATATTTCAATCATTGCCTAAAACAGGGATGATGAGACAAGAGGATTATGGTCCTCTTTATAACTCCTCCCTCCAACACTTAAGCATTGTAAAATCTAATTGATTTCTTTATGGTATATAAATATTTTAATACGTTGGAAAATGGCCTACATGCATACCTTTCTCCACTCATATTCATTGTTGGCATTCATTAAAAGGTAGTAATAAACCTGTGTCAGGAGATGTTTCCAAATGCAGTGTGCCATTGCTGAAAAAAATCACACAGCAAATGGGGATCTATGAAAGTATTCTTGGTGTATCATTGATTGGACTATGTGCCATCAAGTCAGCACTGATACTCCGCAGCCATATAGATTTTTTCCATAACTTGGTATATAATTGATCATACCACACTGATATACGATATGTATTTATTATATTTTATAGTTGCCCATCTCACATGAGAGTGGTTCTTATATATCCAAGCTCTAAACACTACAAGGCTTTAAAGAGGCTTGCCATCTGCTCAGAAATTAGCAGTGACATTTTTAATTACTCAAATGATATGTTCTGAAAATACAGTCCTAGATAGGTGAACAATTTTATTTTGCCCCAAAAGACAAAAATGTTAAAAAGAGGTCACGATAGGAATGAAGATTTTCAAAGGTTTTTCAAGCAGTAAGAATTGCTTTAAGTGATAAAATGTAACTAGATGTCTTTTTTCTTACAATATTTTGAATTGCACTTGCCTGGAAGCCTTGTTCCAACTGTGTAACATAGATTGATTTGCTTTTTAGGATCCAGAGAGAACAAGACAGGTGTATCAAGCATGTGTTGAACTCATTCCTCACAAAAAGGTATTATCTTGTTATGTGTGTTGTGTCTTAATTAAGGATACATCCTGACTACATTAACCTCATCCGCATTGTTTCAGTTGATATATGATCATATCATATATGTTATTACAGTTTAATTTTTATACTACGAGCAACCTCCTACTTAAGAGTTCGCTACACATAAGATAGATAACACTCTGTTTTATGTGCATTTGGAGAGTAAATATGTGTATAATTACATAGGGGTAGATTTCAGTGGGAGGGAGCCAATATTAAAATAGAATCATGAAATCATCTAGTTCATCTCCTGGTCAGTGCCAACTTTAATTCTTGTTAATTAAGGAAGAGTTTCACTTGAAATGTGAACACTATGGTGCAAAACCTACAATTTAATTAAAGTCTAAAACAAGAATAGACAACTTATGTTCAAATATTTTAAATTTAAACTTTTATCAGCCCTAACTACCATTGTCAGAATATCTGAAGGGCATTGTATTCTTGATACAGATCTCTGTATAATTCTGGATGAATCATTTCCTTGAGGTTTGGGTGTAGGCCCTGTATGAATAAAAATCCTAGTCTAAATTGAAGATATTTTCTAAGTATTGATACAGTATAAATGTTTGAGTATGATAAATCTAAGAGTATGGAATGCAAGCAATTGTACATAAACTGGGGTTTATGTGCAAGTTACATATAAACATTGCAGTTTCTCAAGCTATTTACTGATCTAAGGACTAAGTAGGTTTATTTGATTTTTTTAAAATCTCTACTTTCCAGCTGTTTTGGAACTTAGTTTTCTATAAAAGCCCACATAGTCATGTTTTTTCTTACATTGGGCAAGTTTATTATAAGTAAACCTGTAGTAAGGAGAACTTTAGATGTAAGTTAGCTGGTTTATGCTTTGTAATACAACAGATAAGATGCAAAAATAATTTTAAGAAGGGATTTGAGAAATTCATGGGGTGGATATTCTAAGTGGAATAGAACGCTTCTGATATATTCTTGCATCCCTTACAAAATTTCAAAATAACAGCAACAAATTATGCATATACACTATAATTTTTGAAACTTCTAAACCCAAGTTTTCACACCCCCTAGAATATTGACTCGCACCCCCGGTTGGGAACCCCTGTTCTAGTTCAGTAGAAGCAGTTTATATTCTTTTGAAAAATAGGATTTAAATGTATCTTCAACTCTTGCCTATAATCAAGTAGATATTTATAAGAGAATAGGGAAAGGAAAAATCTGGTTTGGTTCAGCAAGGCAGATTGTACTGTACAAGTAGTCCTCAAATTATGACTTGTCACTTAGCGACTGTTTGAAGTTACAACAGACCCAAAAAGGGGACCCAGATTCAAAGTTCCAAATAAAACTCCCTATTATTATTAGTATTATTGTTGTTATTATTATTATTTTAAAAAGCAGACACCCTGTCTTAAAATAGATCATTTTATTGACAAATTATAGTGGTGAGATTTAGAGTGGGTGGGATGCCACCAGAAAAAAGCCCAAGGAAAAAAAGTTGCCCATCACTGCTACAGCGACTCATAGAGTTGCATAGATGTGTTTGTGTGAGTGAATGTGTGTATACATGCACTTAATTTATTCATAGAGTTTTGAGAACCCATTGCTTCTTTCAAAATAATAAAATTTCTGAACTGAGGTTACTGGTGATGTTATATAAACCTAAATTATATGAGAGAAAATTTTATAATCTCTGCAAGATAGCTCTATGTGTTAGCCCCGCGGGGTAGGAAGGGCAGACAACAAACACAACCAAGAGCACCGGATCTATCTTTATTATTAGGTTGCGTTAAAAGAAGTCTTCCAAGACTGAAAATATTTCTTTCATCCTTTCCTTTGGAGAGGAAGGAAACTCCTAGAAAATTGGGGAGGGTCCCTTCTGAAACTTTTCCCATCCTATTCCCCTTTCTGTGGATTGAAACATCTTTTATATGCCACTTGTCAGTTTGCAGCTCTCCCTCCTGTCTTCCAAGTCATTTCCATATACCATTACAATATGAACAAACCATTTCCTTTATTTAGTATGCCCTTCCTTCAGAATCCATATCAGATAATAAATTCTATGAAACTAGAAAATGAGTCAGCTACAGTGATTTAGTAGTTTAGATTATACATGAATTTATAACTCTAAATAGATTTAGATTATAACTGTCACAATTAAAGTGCAGGAGAACCAAAATAAAATAGAAATGAATTGTAATTTAGTCTTCCTGTTCTCATTGACACATTGTCCAATTTTGTGCTTTCAGAAATCATGTCAGTCAGCCTTATGGGCTGATCAAATAACATAAACCTGCTAAAGATACTGTACGCATACTTTGTTCTAATGGGTTTCAAGAAAATTACTTTATTGAGGAAACCAGGAGACTGAGTTCTAGTCCCTCTTTAACTATGAAAGCCAGCTGGGTGACTTTGAGCCAATCACTCTCTTCAGGCCAACTCACCTCACAGGATTATTGTTGTGGGAAAAATAGGAGGAGGAAGGAGCATTATCTGTGTTCACTGCCTGGAGTTATTTATAAAAATAATGAAGGCGGGATAAAGGTGAATAAATTTAAAAATTCCAAACAGTTGTGATCCTAGTCATTTTTGTATGTACGAAAGCATTGTTTTTAACTCAGCAAACTGAAATCTAGCTAAATTTTATACTATTTTTCCACTCAGTTTACATTTGCCAAAATATGGTTGCTCTACGCACAGTTTGAAATTAGACAGAAGCAACTCCATCTTGCCAGGCGAGCATTGGTAAGTAAAAATAAATAACTTTCTTGTTCTAGAAAGATACTGATGAAAATGGTTATCATCTGATCTCTCTTGAAAGCAATACTTTAAAATTCTTATTGGCTTATAGTAGTATGTCAGAAATAAAAAAAAATTCTGCTGAAAGGTACTGATACTTTTTTATGTTGTATCAGACCAAGGCTATAGTAATTTCCAAAATGTATGGAAAAGTCAGGTCCTTCCTGACAACTTGATTTGCCTTATAAGAATGCCCCGTGCTTAGCTTGATTTGCAAAGTTGTGGTAGGAAGAAAAAACAACCCAACTGACTTCTTTATATACAGATGGTCTCTAAAGTACCATTAAACAAGTCTTCCTATTTCTAGTGAATACCATACTGCTTTTTCTATTATTGTTTAAATTTATTGACTTCCCAACTCCAATGGTTTCTTTTATGGCTAACTCTTAACATTTTTTTAAATGTTGAAATATGTCTACCAAATGTTGAAATAAAGCTACCACGCTCACGATAGTTTTTGGTCTTTGTAGACCATTTTAATATGCAATAAGAACACAATAAGATAGAAATGTAATAATTCAAAAATTAGACCTTTAGAGCCCAGATACCGCATTTTTGGAGCAAAAGTGTATTTCAGTTTTTATGCTTGTATAATTGCACTTTCGTGAGAAGCTTTGAAGAACTTCTTCCTTATTTGTAGGGGACATCTATAGGTAAATGTCCAAAGAACAAACTATTTAAAGGCTATATTGAATTGGAGCTACAACTGCGAGAGTTTGATCGTTGTCGGAAACTGTATGAGAAGTTTTTAGAATTTGCACCTGAAAACTGCACATCATGGATCAAATTTGCCGAGTTAGAAACTATTCTAGGTGACATTGATCGAGCCAGAGCTATATATGAACTAGCTATTGGCCAGCCTCGATTGGATATGCCCGAGGTAAGAAAGGCTCTGGGGAATGCTCTTCCTAATAATGTATTTTTGTTGTATATAGAGGGAATACATAGGAGACATATAGAAATGTTTAATTAAATCTGTACTTCTGTCGTTCTCAAGGAAGCTTGCGCAGGGACATGCTACCCATTTGTTAACAAAAGACTCACTATGGTAAGGGTGGGGTGGGAGTAGTAGTATTGGTGCTGCTGAAACCAGTGGTGTAGTTGCCTTGATGAACTAGGTTGGCTAGAAATGGACTGCTTGCTCAGCTTGAGCTGGCTGCCCGGGTAGGAGGAAGCTGCAAAGAAATGGTGCTGAAATGCACCCAATGGATGAGGGGAAGCAGAGCAGCAGTGGCAGATTATTTTCCACTGCAGCAGCAACCCAGGACTAAGTGTAGCTGTTACATTTGGAAGCACAGACTGGCATTATAGTCAACTAAATTCCTATTGCTGCATGACGGGCTCATCTTGCCCCTTCATGGAATTCAGGCAACAGGTCTAATTGGTGAGGAATACCAGGCGCCATGCCACTTTGGAGGGGGCTGAGGAAGAATGAAAAGAACTGCTCGAACACTACTTTTTTAAACAAGCTCAATAAACGCTTTTTCAGCCATTAATATGGGGCGCACATAAACCCTCTCTGGCATTTTCCTTGGCTTATAGCAATTAAAAATAATACAGTTAAAATCAAGAAAAAATAAATTTATCTAACAAATAAAAGCTTGGGGAAAGAGGGTATTTTGTTATTTTTCTAAATACTAGGAAAGTAGGGACCAAACATACTCCTGTAGGGAGCACATTCCGAGCCTGGGAGTCAGATAGGGGAATGCTGCCTCCCTCATGCTAGGTAGCCTAGTTTCTGGCAGTGAGTGAGTCTTCGAAAGAGTCTCCCCTACTTCACAAGTAATTGAATGGGTTCATAGTAGAAGCAATCTTTCAGATAGCCACAAACAGCAGGGCTTGCAGTCTCAGCAAACGGTAGGTGAAATGGGTGGTATACAAATCAAACAAATTCTGTTTAGGGCAGGGGTAGGCAACCTTGGCTCTTTTATGACTTGTGGACTGCAACTCCCAGAATTCCTGAGCCAGCCATGCTGGCTTAGGAATTCTGAGAGTTGAAGTCCACGAGTCATAAAAGAGCCAAGGTTGCCTACACCTGGTTTAGGGTTTTAAAAATCAGCACTAGCACTATAAATTGTGCCTGATAACCATATATGACTACTGCAAATCTTTCAATACCTATTACTAGTTAATAGCTTTCCTCCTCCATTTTGTATGGGTTGTAATTTCCTGGCATTTTTCAAGGCTAGCTCCTTGGAAAGAGGTATTAATTGCACTAGCCAGAATGCTGCACTAGAAAGAGTGTATATAATCAAAGTATGAATTAATCACTAGGTCTGAAAGGCTTAGGAACTGCAATGGGAACAATAGCCATTGTACAGATGTTCTTGCCACTACATTCATCTGCATATACAATAACGGCTGGATTTCAAGGGGCACTCCAAACACCAATTCTCTCCAAACAAGCTTTACCTTAACCTCCAAGTCCTTCTTTGTCTTTAACGACAATACCTCCATCATGTCTGGGTTTAATTTTAGCTTACTTTCTCTGCTTCAGTCCATTGTTGAGTTTATGCAACTTTCAAGGGTCTAGCCACCTTGGAATTAGATGGTAAGGGTCAATACAGCTTGATGTCATCTGCATAATGATGGCACCTCACTTCAAATGATCTGCCCCATCAGTCTCATTGTTAAATAGTATAAAGACAAGATAGAATCCTATGAAACACCGTAGGTCCAGTGACCCAGTTATTGAACTGTAATTTCACAGTACTGCCTTCTGGGTATGTCCTCCCAGAAAGAACTAGAACCACTGCAAATTAGTGGTAACCTCAAAACTCAGTCCAGTCATATGGCCCAGAAGACCACTGAAAACCATCAGGCAATTCAAGAGATTGTCCCTCATATAGTTTCCAGCCTAGGTCTCCCACCTAGGTTATTAGAGTAGTCTCAAAACCATATCCGGGATGAAATAACCAATTAGAATTGATCCTGATAATTTCCACCTAGAGTTCAACTCTGGAGGATTGTTAGTAAGATTCATCAAGGTGTTGGTCTCAAACCAAGGAAACAAAGATAGTCATGCAAATTCACCAGGTGACTTTGGACCAGCCACATCTGTTAGTGCAACATATATCATAGAGTTGATGATACAGGGATAAAATGAAGAGAGAACCTTGTGTAAGCTGCTCTGAACTGTTGGTGGAAATCAAGTTAAACCCTCTAAAACAAGTACCTAAAATATAGTTCTTCAGAAGTTTTTTCTCCTTGTGTACCAGTTATTTTAGGCACTTTTTATATGGATTTATTTTTATAAATTCGCTTTTACATTCCAAATTGGAAGAATAGAGTTTTCTTCTCCTAGGTGCTTTGGAAATCTTACATAGACTTTGAAATTGAACAAGAGGAATATGAGAATACAAGAAATTTATACAGGAGGTTGCTTCAGCGAACACAGCATGTTAAGGTAAGGACTCCGCCAAAGCTGAATTCCATTCTGGCTGTAGTAACACTAATTGTGCACACTTTTGCAACTGAAATAAATACAGAGAAGGTGGCACCGGATTTTAATTTAGCCAATTTTAAGTGAGTTTTTCTTAATAATTGGTGTTTTTTTTAAAAAAAAATATTTTATGAGAAGTTTTACAAAAACAGAAAAACTGATTAGAAGAAAAAAAAAGAACAATTGCAGTCTAAACTTACGTATATTGTAAATTATGTTTTACATATTGCTCTATTTAAATATTGCTGCTCTTAAAGCTTCTTCAAAAAGTTTTCAAGTTTGGAATGGCTGAGAAGGCTAGTATGACATATAAGGTCAAAGGCCCATATCTGCCTCTTTTAAAAATACTCACTGGAATGGCCTTTTGCACTTCTATTATACTTCAGGGAAATGATTTCACCTTTAGGATAGCATGAGAGAGTTGATCAGCTTCTAATCAAGTTATCTACCCCCATTTTAAGAATAAAATTTTTAACATTTTTAAATGTTAAAATCGAATTGAAATAGTATTCCTGTTTTTATGTTAAATGTTGATGGAAGCATTATTTAATTAGAAAAAAGATGAGTGAAAAATTCAGTTTTGTTCATTTTTAACCTAAGAACTTGGTAGAGACCTGCTTTGTGTTCATCAGTTACTGTATGTCTTTATCCATAAGGGAATCTGAGGCTGCTCGACAACATTGACTTGATTCTGGTAGCTGTATGGCAGAGTCTGGCTGTTCTGTATACCTACTTTATATATACTTTGTTCTTATCTTATTTGAAAAAAGGAGAAGATCAACATTTGACTCCGATTTTCTTTTCCTTATTCTCTTTTAAATATACTTCGGTTTTGATAGTATGTTTCCTTTGGGGGGAAAAATATTATTAAGTAATTTTATACAGGGCTTACATTACAAGTCCTAGTCGAAAACAGTAGGAAATCCTTTCTAAAAATGACCAAAAACGTACAGTTCCAGAATAGGTGATATACATTTAGAATTTCATTAATTGAGAGAAGTCCTAGACAGAGAAAGACTATAATAAGTATGTGACAACTTACTGTACATACATAGATTAGCTATTTATCATAATATGCTCTTCTTATTTCAGGTATGGATCAGTTTTGCTCAATTTGAGCTCTCAGCAGATAAAAGGAACAATTTACCACGATGCCGGCAAATATATGAAGAGGCAAATAAAACAATGAGAAATTGTGAGGAGAAAGAAGAGAGGCTTATGCTTTTGGAATCTTGGAAAAACTTTGAAGAGGAGTTTGGAACAGAATCCAGCAGAGAACGAGTAGACAAACTGATGCCTGAAAAAGTCAAGAAGCGGAGAAAACTTCAGGCTGAAGATGGGGTAAGACGTCCACCTAGAAATTTGGCTTTCCACAAGTACTTTATGTAGTATAGCAGTGTAACAAATGCAGGCAGACCTTAACAAAATAGACAGTTTTTCCCTCTTCCCTCTGCTTATTCTTTTAATAAATTAGAGTGAGTGCAGAGAATCTACAGAATATAATGCTGTACTCTGTGATGCATGTGAAGGATGAAACAGTTTATTTATATTTCATAACAAAGCTTAGTGTTCAGGAAATATTATTCAGGAAAAATCACCCCAATAACATTAGGATCTATTCAGATAACCTAAAAGCTTCTGTACATCCAGTAGAGAGACAAGATATTTCCTTAGTTCTCTTGAGTTTTTCAAACAAGCAACATCTGTGGCCTAAACTGGTCTTTAATGCACTTTGTAAAAACACCAAATGCTGTGTGGTAATGTCACATAGTTTAAAACAATTCTAATAATGGAGGTTTGATTATGTCCACATTTTCTTTCTAGTCTGATGCCGGCTGGGAAGAATATTATGATTATATCTTCCCAGAAGATGCTGCCAATCAACCCAACCTCAAACTGCTTGCAATGGCTAAACTCTGGAAGAAGGAGCAACAGGATGAAAATCCAGAGACAGACCCAGACAAGGATATTGATGAAAGCAGTCCTTAACAATATCTTTGATTTCTTCTCTTTTATATTGTACAGATTTTTGCTAATAAACTATTTCCCCCCCAAAATTGCTAATGCTTGAAGTGAAAGAGGCATGTTTTTAACATAAGCATTTAAAGAGTAATGTAATATAAGAGTAATGGATAGCTGTGATTACTCATAGTAGAGCTGAAAAATCAGCAGCAAGGAGTAACTGCCCTTTGAGGAAAGAGGAGACAGATCTCATAATCTTTAGCTTAGAAGAAAGACAAATAAAATGACATTATACATGTGCACAAAACTGAAGTGAGGAAGGATTTTTTTTTTCATTCTCATATTACTAAAATCTGGGATCATTCACTGAAATTGAGTAGCTGGAGGTTTGGGGCCAATGCAAACTTTTTGAGAGTATGTTGCACCTACAATCAACCAATTACAAATATCTCATTTATCAGCAGACAATTTTACAAGGTTATATTCTTTCTCAGAATTCAAACATTAGAGTAAGGGACATAATCAGGTAATTTTAATTGCAGCACAGCACAAATCAAATAAGTGCTATTATCACTATTAACTTCAAAGGATAAGGAAATAAGTAACAAGATGTTCAGAGTCTATCGGAGATTTTAAAAACTAAGGGTGGCTTACAAAGAATAGCACACCTGAGGTCAACGTATCACAGAAACAAGTACAAATGACAGCTTTTATCCAAGAAATTCATGATCTTCAGCCAAGCAGTTAGTACTACCGTACTTTCTTGGAATTATGGTTTACTTACTTCAAGCAATAACCTACTTCTGAATAGTTTTTTTAAAGTGTTCTGACAGCTATCTGGTACTTTAGTCTCTCCACTTTCATATTTAGCTTGGAGGAACAGTGATCTTATGGATCTGCTGGCTATGCTTCCCTTTCACAGAAGAAACTGATTCAGACAAGAACTTTGGGCCATGTCCTGGCCCCTTAAAATTAGTCGAGTTCTTGTTTCTGTTCCTCTATTACAGGGGTCCTCAACCTTGGCCACTTTTAAGACTTGTGGACTTCAACTCCCAGAATTCCTCAGCCAGCAAAGCTGGCTGAGGAATTCTGGGAGTTGAAGTCCACAAGTCTTAAAGTGGCCAAGGTTGAAGACCCCTGCTCTATTACTTCCTTGCAAAAGAAGCCTTCTGGGGAAGCCATTCTTAAGTCATTCTTTGCTCTCTATTCCAACTCTCCAGTATGTTCCTAATGCACATCTTCCTTCTCATGGGCATTCAAGAGACAGCAAAAAATGTAGCTCAGGGGTCTTCAAACTTGGCCCTTTTATGACTTGTGGACTTCAACTCCCATTGAATTCTGGGAGTTGAAGGGCCAAGTTTGAAGACCCCTGATGTAGCTCATAATATTGTGATATCATGTACTTGTATTCTTGGGCAAGTACAAACTTTGAAGCTTGTGTCAAGATGTTTATTTGGAACAGAGGCTGGCTGTTGACGGCTATGTAATTTATGTGACTTTTTGGGGATAGGTGGCAATTTCCATTTTATTGTCTAAATTATGGGGACAAAAGGCATTCTTGTAAATAAAAATGTTAAATATTGGTACTTTGTAGCATGCCTATTTTTCTTTTTCTAATTAAAAGGATCTGAAAAAAAATCTTGAAGTGTGACTGTACTTCTGCACACTTTCAATTTACTTGTCAGTTATATTTTCCTGGCAATTACTTATTTACATTTTGCAGTGGTTATTTTCTTATATTTCTGTACAGGTTTTTAAAATGGTAAAATTATTAGATATTTTGTTGCACGTTGATATACTTCTTTCCTTAAAGTGAAATTCAACAACACTCTTAAAGCTTAAGAAAAAGACAACAGTTTCTATTTTTATCTATGTTGATTACCCTATAATACAGATTCATAATATCCTCAATAACAATTTATTTTTAAATCAGTTGCATTCCAAGCAATCTAAAATTGTAAAGTCCCATATGTATTTTATTTAGACATCAAGGCAATAACATTTTTCATTTTTAACGAAGTAAGAATCAAAATAATATCAAATTGGGTGTTAGTGTCTTTTGAGTTAGTCCATTAAAAGAATCGCTCCATATAAAGCGTAATCAATGACTCTCCAATTTAATAATATTTTTAAAAAATGTTTTCCAAGAATGTAAGATAAATTCTTTGTATGTCCTATTGTGTGATTCCACATGTACCTCTGGAGCAGGGGTAGTCAATCTTGGCTCTTTTATGGCTCGTGGACTTCAACTCCCAGAATTCCTGAGCCAGCCATGCTGGTTCAGGAATTCTGGGAGTTGAAGTCCATGAGTCATAAAAGAGCCAAGGTTGCCTACCCCTGCTCTGGAGTGATGAAACAAAAAGCCGACTTTCATCTCTTGTCAGAGGAAAAAACAAAACAAAATCTTGAAATAAGTTACATAAAATTTGAAAAGCTGCCTACAATACTCTCTTTTTCAAGGCAAGGTACGGTATATTATCCAAAAGAATTTTAATAGGCTAATTTAATATCCATTTATTAACAAAATATAATTTGCTTTTACTATCATTGATACAATCTAGAGTTCTATCTATTGGATGAAAGAAAAGCAAGTTTTTTTTTAATACAAAGATGTTCCAAAAGGAGTTGCATCTGGAAATTAAAGGGCTGGATAACAGACCATTTAACAATAATAGCAATATTTACGGTTATGAATGGATAGGGCTCCTATTTTCAACTAGTTTGGCAGGTTTCAACAAAACAGGTGCACATAAATAGTAGCATGTTTAGCAAACCCTTGGAAATTTGTGAGAAATTATTTTTTTTTATTCAGGAGACTAATAATGATTCAGGATGCATAAATGTAACCAATAAAGATTTTTCTTTCAAAAAATCTTTTGCCCATGACTCAACTTTCAGGCAACTCTACCTGGATGACTGAAAATCTTCATCGATACAATCACCAGATGTTCAAAAGCAAAAAAGAATCTACAAATCCGTCGAACAGCAGATAGGATACAAGGCAAAAAATTTAGTAGGTTTTCACTTTGTTTAGTAAGAATTTGTTCCTTTTTGATATTTTTAACTATGATTAATCCTAAAGAAAATAGTTCCTCATTCCAACATCCTTAGTTTGGGAAGTGCTGTTCAAAACAAAAATAGAAACCTTGGCTTTGTGATAGCTGTAACTGAACAGCAGTGGGTCTATTCAAAAAGAAAAAGGAAAGACATGAGATTGTAGAATTTCTAATTTGAGAACTTTTTAAAAAAGATGACTTTTCAAATTAGCTTACATTGCTTTCTAGATTTATAGTATAACAGATGCCTGCCATTAGTTCTAAAATGGTTTTCTATTTAAGGTGTTGAGCAATTTTTTGACTTTTTTATTTTAGGGCAGTTTCACAAATCTTTTTCAGTCATGGGCCTCTGAATAAATATTCAGAAAATACATGGGTGTATCCATTTCTTTAAGCTGGATCTCTCACATAATAGGAAATTTCTTAAAATTTTTAGATTTGGAAAACTTACAAACTTTAAATTTTGTCTTTCAGGAAAATATGACCAAACTCTTTCTAGGTGGAATCTCTTCATAGGCTAAAATAGTTACAACTTCTTTAAGGCTAATATATACAATATATATTCCTAGTATGTTTCTGACTAATTACCATTTGGAGAACCAGTTTGGTATAATGGTTAAAGCACCTGACTAGATCCCAGGAAATCATGCGTTCCAATCCTGCCTCAGGCATGAAAGCCAGATGGTATCTCTCTCAGTCCAACCCACCTCACGATTGTTGTTGTGAGGAAAAAGAAGGTGGAAAGAGTGTTAGATGTTTTCTGACTTAAGTAATTTGTACCAATAATAAAGGTGGGATATAAATAAAAAACATTCTGACAGCAAACCTAAGGAATATTCGGAAAATTCCAATAAATCAAATTAGAACAATTAACCAGTGGAACAACTGCCTCCAGAAGCGGTGAATGCTCTTAACACTGGAAGTTTTTAAGAAGAGACTGGATAGCCATTTGTCCGAAATGGTGTAGGGTTTCCTGCCTGAGCAGGGGGTTGGACTAGATGACCTCCAAGGTCCCTTTTCCAACTTTATTATTATAAATATCTCCAAGCCAATATCCTAACTGTTCCTCTAAACTTACTAAAAGTTCTATTGTATACAGCAGGGGTAGGCAACTTTGGCTCTTTTATGACTCATGCTGGGTCAGGAATTCTGGGAGTTGAAGTCCACGAGCCATAAAAGAGCCAAGGTTGCCTGTCCCTGGTATACAGTACACACATATTATCAAGCTTCCCCTGTTGAAATCTTTTTTTTTTGCTGGCTTATGCCTCCAAAACAGAAATGATTAAGTTCAAGACACCTCCAGGTGTTTAGTATCCCTGGCCAACTCATGTTTCGGAGAATCCCTAAGTAAAGGTGACATAATCTTCATATGGTATACAGTTTTTCTGCAAATATAAATGCACTGTTAGGTCACATCCAAGCATGCGCGCCCCCCTCCCCCGCAACAGTGTTTTCTTAGCTGGGGAAAAGACGGTTTCTAATATTCCATCTTGGAAACGATGCTTTTGCCTTGTGATTCCACCTCAAGGCTCTGCAATGCAGGCAACGGCAGGTTGCCCTCTATCCACGGGGCAAGAAACAGTGAGTTAGTTCTGTGTTGGCAAAATTGCGGCTGCAGTTGGTTCTGCTTCTTTCCTATGGGAGCTGGCCTTTAAATTCTTCTGACCCTCAGACTTCCTCCGATGAAAAGAGTTGAGCAAACAAACACCCCGAGCAAGCATGTACAGAGAACAGCCTGCCAATCGACCCGGAAATACTTTCCTCTATTTCCGCTCAAACTGGGGCTTGAGCTGTTGCGTAATGCTCCGCCCCCTAGCGTCAGAGGGGGAATATTAGAGGGACAAACATAGAGATAATAAATTAGATTAGCAACAATTCCGTAGTTCAGGGGTTCTCAACCTGGGCCACTTTAAGACTTGTGGACTTCAACTTCCAGAATTCCTCAGCCAGCAAAGCTGGCTGAGGAATTCTGGGAGTTGAAGTCCACAAGTCTTAAAGTGGCCCAGGTTGAGGACCCCTGCCGTAGTTTAACTGCTACTTTGTCGGCCACGACACCCTCATTTTCTATTCCTGCTATGGGTACAGTACGTCGTCATTCACTCGCGAAGAAACCATTGAAGCAGTTCAGTGTTGTTATTATTTTTTATTTGGCAGCTTGAAAATGCGTGGCCTTCAACTCCCAGAATTCCCCAGGCAATAACTGACTAGTTAGATTCTGGGAATTGAAGTCCACACGTCTTCAAGTTGCCAAGTTCATAAACACTGAGCTAGGCGATCTTTTCTCCCATTTGAAGGGTATCTACGCCATTTATTTAGGTTGCCGATGGTTCTAATTCTGACAGGTTTCAATTCGTAAAAACATTGCCGCCCTCGCGTGCAGAATGCCAAGCGGATTGGGACAGATGCATTTGAGGAATAGCTGTCAAAGGGCAACACAATAGAACAGCCCAGTTACACGTCGCACTCTCACTACTGTATTTTTAGATCCGAGACTAGATCCAGTTCCACAATCTTTTGAATAGAGCAGTTTCATCTTAACTTGTTGCAAAAATTTTCTTTGGTTTCGGTGGACAAACGAGTGGAATTAAAACACCATGTACTTAAAAGTCTGGGATTTCGGCGTGTCCGAAATAAAGTTCCTCTAGTGACGGTTTCCCTTGCGGGATACGCAACCATGGGCATTGCACAACTGTTCCTAGGTTTCGTTTACGAACTTTATCTAATTTAAGCAAAAGAGAGAATGGGAAGATGTAAGATTACTAAGCAACATGACGACAAAATCCTTTCCCTCGAAAACGTGCGTGTATTACCACACTGGAAATCGAAAAAACAGCACGTGTCCTTCCTGTTTCAGATGATTTTTTTCTCAGAATCTGAAGTCATCAAATTATGGACAATTCACAACAACCAAACATCCGTTTTTGGCTCTGAGGCACTGATTTTTTTTAATGTTATTTGATTTTGATTTTTAACATATATTTATATTTTCTCTACCATCCAAAACTATATTCAAGTCATAGAACACAACAGCCTGAATGAAGAAACTGGTAAAAATCAGTTCAGATTTATTTGTTGTTATATTTAGTTGTATTAAAATGTGGATTCAGGGGACATAACATAAATCCATCTATTTTTTATATTAGATCTGTCTAGAAACAATTAAATCATAGAAAATCTCCATTTGCATAGAATGAGAAATAACAATGAATTCAACAATTTGCTGTACCCCAATAGAAAAATATGGATCTGAAGCATAAATCTTAAGGATGGGACTAAAGCAGGGATTTTAATAGATTGCCAGGATGCATCTAAAAATATAGAATCATAGACATTGAATGAGTCTCACATTTTCTTTCTTGGAATCTACTGTTGGTTCTGTGACGTGTGTCTATATGATGTGGTTTAAGTGGTATCTGAAGAAATCAAGGATCCATGCTTTGGATCCATATTTTTGCATCCTCATAGCTCCAAACTTATTGGATCTATGAATGTCCAGTAATAATTTATTCTCTATAAAACATCTTATGTGATGTTAGATGAGTTACAATTGAATACTATGTAAAAATCATGAAGATCCATACTGACCTTATTTTTGGTCCAGATCCAATTAAGCCTCTTTTGGAAGAAATGTGTATCATACTATTGCAACAAAAGTCCCAGCCTTCTGATGTTCAGTTCAGAAACTTATTTTTGGATTTTGATATTCACTTCCCAATTCATTCAAATAGAGTGGTTCAAATTCAAATTTATGGCTCACTCTATTGTCTAGATTTAAGAGAGAAACTTAACTTTTATTGTAATTAGTTATCTCTTTTAGGCTCCAATACAATTGCAGAAAGACTGCAAAAATTATATTCTCCAACTACTCTAATTTTGGGGAATGTAAAGATCTGCCTCAACTAGATCTCCCAAGAAAGCAGAACTCTTGAAACAGGCATCGTTTCAAAATGAACTTTTATTGAGAATTAGTGATAGCAGGAAGGCAAATCAAGGTCTAAAGAGTTTGGGCACGAAAGGTTACATCAAAAAGCCTATTCAGGTCTCCTCCCCCCAGTGTCCAACCATCTGTTTGAAATTCAGCCAATCCATAGGTACTAGGTTGTTTTGGGAACTTAGTGACTTAGTGCCATTCTCAGGGTCTCTCTCCGTTTCGTTTCCCAATAGTCCCAGACTCGCCATCTGGAGATAAGACAGATGTTTTCATGCCACATTCCTTTCACATGGAGGGAGCTAAAGTAGAGCAAGGCAAATACATCCCCCAAACAAGCCCCCCTTCCAACAGAATGGCAGGCCCCAAAAATGAATACATAGGCATAAGCAATAAACAGTAGGCAAATCAATTTGAGGGGTCCTGACAGGGACAGAAAATAGTTTGGGGGTAGAGCAAATTTGTTGTCATCCCACTCATGGTGCCTGTGATCCTGATCAAACTACTTTTGAATTTAAAATAACCAAGTCTTGAGATTCTACTTGTAATGACCACTCCTGTATACATGAGACACCTCTTGGTTTCTTGAGTCATCTACAGCTAAATGTTGTTTACTCATGGGATGCACCAAGTAGAGTCAAATAGGTTATGAAAATATGTACATATTGTGAGTTTGGATCTTATTTCTTGGTCTCTGTTGTGACTGATTTTCCCTCTTCCACCTTCAAAAGGTTGAGTGGGTGGAATATGTGAGTTCAGATCTCTTGTTTCCCAACCTTGTGCCCTGATAGAGGTTATCTGACTGAACATCTCTTGTCACTCTTATTGCCTGTCCTTGTTCCTCCTTTTGGCTGTTTAGGAAAAATAAACATTGAGCTGTCAACACTGCTAACATCGAATGTTCTTGCTTTGACAACAGATGGAAATGCAGCCATTTTTCTCTATTGCTTTTAGAGTTAGTTGATGCTGGGAAGGGGAATGTGGATGAGAGTCCAGCTAATCATAACAATAATAACTCAGCCGTGGGAACCCAAGGTCATTGGGTCCAGAGTTGATAGCGTTTTGGTGGGCTGGAGAGCTGGGGAGAAAGCCCGTGCTTCAAGCTAATTGGGGAATGTGATTTATGACTGTTTATTGGAGGAGGGAATTGTGCTTTGTTACTTTGTATCCAGGGGAGGGGAATTTAGTTTTTGGTTTCAACTATGTAGTGCTGATACTTTGTTTCTCGAATAAAAGATTCTTTACAATGCTTCAAAGTTCTTTTGAAGAGTTTCATCGGTCGGAACCATGACATAAGCCTTAATTTGTGTATTTTTTACAGGTAACTAGTTTAGAGAACTAAAAAATAAATATTCCATTTTTCAAAACTATTGCTTTATAAGAAAATATTTTCTTTAGTACCATTGTCAATATTGTATCCTTAGGCTACTATATATTAAAGGGGCTTTTATCATTATATCTGGACAAGATATTGCTTATAGAAAAACTTAACACAGTTTGAAACAAATATACGCTTCTTTAGTTGGAAGCAGTTTCATCAATAGCTTTATTTGCAGCATAATCCTAAAAGCATATGGACGAAAATACACTTGCAATGTTAGACTGGGTGAGAAAAAATCTGATAGCAGTAGGTGGCAGCAAAGAGGTAGCATGTTCTGTGCCTTTGTTGCTATCCAGCAGTTGTCTGGCTTTATGCAGCCCAGGTATTATTGCCTTACCATGTAGAGAAGGTTTGTTTTATCATTTACTAAATTAAACAAAAAATACATTGAACCGACGATTACATGGCAAATCAAGCATAAAGCATATACATCTTGTGCAACAGAACATACTAGTATATGTAGATCAGATATTTTCGATAGCCCCAAAGTATTAAAATACTGTAATAATTCCTCAGAAACTTGCAAGGCATTCTAATTGTCCAGTTAGATAGAATAATGGAAGTCTTTTTCTTTTTATCTTTTTTTTTTTTACAAATAGAGATATATAATCCAGCATTTTCAGTAATTTATTATGTAAGTGCTGGATTGTCACACTTAAAAGAGTTTAATGTCATTGTTCTGACATAGCCATATGCATTTTCCAGATTCCTTCTGCATTTAAAGATTAAATTGCTCGTATTATCTAGTTAGGAGAAATTCTCTTCAAAATGCAGAAAGGTTTTTTTTATCTCTTTTTATGTAGAAAAGGAGGCATCACTTTTTTTTAAGAAAGTGATTCAAAATCATGTCCATGTTTATCTCTTACTGTTATCTCTTATTTGAAACTCTTCTCCCCTCAGTGAATGCTGACTGTTTAATCTCTGTGATTCTTTGCTTCCTGGAGAAGTCATAATTTCACACTTCAGAAGTTGCTTTCTGACTATTATTGGAATACATCCAGTTTCTAACTTTAACAGTTGAATCTTTTTGTTAATAAATGGAATGAGAAGTCAAATAAGGAATATTTATTTTTATTTTGTGATTAGATTTTTTATCTATTTATATTTATAAATAAGGCAACAAACATTCATAATACTCCTTCCCCCTCCTATTTTCCCCATAACAACAACCTTGTGAGGTGGGCATGTGCTATTGATTTTAAGAATTTTGTTTGTATTCATTCAAAGAATAAGAGGTTTTTGTAAATACTACACATCTGAGATTCATACAGCCTCATCCCAAGAACTTTAGCCTTGAACAATTTAATTGCTGCAGGGACGAAGTTGTTTCCCCATATCTTTTACACTGCAGTTGGTATTGCCTATTGGGGGAGGCAGAAACCTTGCTAGTTATGAATGGACAGAATAGAATTTCACTTGCATGTAGTTTGGGAACTTAAAGAAAAAGTATTAGAGACAAATGACATACACAAATGTAAGCTGAAAGACTGTTTACTGTTCTATCATCTTGGTAAATCTGCTGAATGTACAGATTAAGGCAAAATCTTAGCTCTGATATTTTTAAGTAGAAAAGTACAGTTTCTATCAAAATTCCTACTGAAAGCAAAATTTACAGTTTTAATCGTGTTTGATGGGCTTGCTTCCGAATTGTGGCAAAACCTTTAATTGATCAACTCATTTTCCTGCAGTCTTTAACACGACAGATGTCAAAGCTGTTTAAAAATAGAAATGATTAGTTCACAAATTTCTTCATGTTTTAGAAGAAGCCTTATACTTCAGACCAGATACAGTTTCACAATATTATATTTGATAAGAGTGACAGACTGTCCTCTTGGAAACCAAATCACAGTTCTGCAAATATGTATTGAACTACTCAGGAAAAAAAGAAACACTGGTCCTCATTTTTAAAATATGGTTACAGTATATGCATCAATCTTATTAAATAAAGACCAAAAAACTGTACTAATTCTGAACACTTCCGTACTATATGTCTGGAAGTTGAGTCATGGCAAATGGACTTTTTTTTTAAAATGGTTTGAAATGTTTCACTGCTTATCCAAGTAGCTTCTTCAATCTTCTTCTTCCCTAATATATGTGATTCTTAAACCAAACGTACTCTTTTTTGACAAACCTACTTGATATAACCACCTTTTCCAAAAACAGATCTATCGGACATAACCATCTTCTTACAACTGAAGTCTGAATAACCAATTTCAAAAATGCTTAAAAATCATTTTTAAAAATATGGTTTGACATTTTAGAAAGCTAGATATTAATACATAATTAAATAAAAAACATCACTTACTCTAAAACCAGCAAGAGATTTATTTTCTATTTTGTGTTAAAATCACATGCATAATTATAGAATATTTTATCATTAAAAAAATACTTTACAAACATGACAGTTTACCTGCAACTGCTATAAAAAGTTCTTGAAATATATATAAAAGTTGCTTTCAATAAAATAATAATAAAGCAACTATCTTAAAAAAGATTGTTATCCATATTTTTACTGATGCTCTGCATCGGAAAATAATGCATATATACACTGATCAACCTAACAGTTAGTTTAAAAGAAGTCAGATCCACTGCATATGCAATTGAAAATAATGCATAAAATAAAGATATGAATAAAACTCACTACAGGTCTGCATGTGATGGTACTGCTGAATATCTGAGAAGTCACAATGTCAGGTTACAGTTGGTGAATGCTATGTTCTGCTTTCGAAGAGCCTGTAAACCTGGATGTCAGCATTTTTTTTGTAGATTATGTATAATCACTGATAGTAATTCATAATTCATATTTTTACTAATCAGTAGGGTTTAGAGAATAAGGATCATTTAATTTCAATTCCCAGTCAATTTATATAACAATTAAAATAATTAACTTTAAGTATTTTGGTCACTATTGTCATTCTGGAATATTGCCCCGTAAGGATCACTGTTGATGCGCTTATAAACAAAATGGAAGACCTGAGGCTGTGGCCGACTGTGCAGTTCAGCTTTGATTTTTTGGGGATAGGTATCTTCTGTCAGTTGCTGCCAAGTGTCATCAATAAAAAGAAACAGGCTAAAGTTCTCAGGATTATCCACTTTAAACTTCTCAGCACAGAGCTGGCAAACATCTTCTGTAGTAATATATGGCCTCACTAGCAATGTTTTTCCTGTGCAGCCACTGTTGATTTCCTGAAATGCAACTCGTAGGTAGTTCTGGGGAGTGGAAAAATATATGGAAAAAATTAAAATATACACTCGGGAGCAAAGCATTCAATGCTGCATCTTGTACCAGTACAAACAAATTATTATTATTATTATTATTATTATTATTATTATTATTATTATTATTATTATTATTATTATTATTATTACTACCACCACCACCACCACCACCACCACCACCACCACCACCACCACCACCACCACCACTTATTATTCGCATAAAAAGGAAGGTATTGTTCAGAATGGAGTTGCATAAAATTAATATGCAAATGATATTGCAAAGATTCTGAGGAAACATATGATGGATTCAGAGAAAAACAGAAGGAGTTGATAAAGAAGGGAGGAAAGAAATGCAAAGTATGCATGCTGGAATACAATTTGTCCTTGTACTACAGGTAATCTTCACTTAACAGCCCTAAGTGGGACTAAAATTTCCATTGCTGAGCAATGCGGGGAATAAGAGAAAAAGCACATGATTTCACCACTTAGTAATGGCAGTTGATCACACGCATTTCCTGTATGTTTTTTGTTAGTTGAATGAAATCTTTCTCCCCATTTTTAATTCTGAATGTAATTGATACATTGCATTTGACTTTTTCAAAGGAAGTTAGTTGCTTAACTAACATCTGCCAGGGGAAATCATATGTATGGTGCTATGCACTCTATAACATCAGTCTTCTACCTTGATACAGAAAAATCATTTCCTGGAAAACATAAACGATACCTGAAAATCGTCAACAGATGGGATTGTTCTGTTTGTTGTTCTCCGCTTATGCCACTGCCTGAGAGTATTTCTGGCCTCCGAACACAACAGTCTGGCTGCTTGCTCTTCTTGGAAATTTTTAATTAAGGACAGTGCTCCATATGCACTTGTCAAATAGTAGCCTCCTGTGAAAATTACAAGGAGAGGGATTATTATTAATGAGTTGGTTATATGTGAAGGAATAAATCAAAACCATTTCCATAATTTCCATGGTGTATTAATTTGGAAGAAATTCAGGTAAAATAGTTTGGCAGTTATTTGGAAACCTGTTAGAGTCCTGAGTTTTCTCAGAAACTTGTTAGGGATTCTCAGTGAGGAGGTCAAGTCCTCTTTAATGGCTATTTATCTATCATGTTTTCCATTAAAGCACACAACTGTAAAAAATAATACTATATTATTTATTTAGTGAAGTTCAAGAGATCTGGTTGAAATGTCATGAATACCGAAAATACATGTTTACATCTCAAGAATATTCTTCAAAGGAGAGAAGTTCTGCAGTGGAAATGCTTATATAGAAAAAGATTTCTGTAAAAAGGAAGCTTCAAAATAGTTATGCCAATAGTGAATTAAACTTTTCTGCTCCTTTAGTTTCTATCTTCATCTATTATTAGCCCTGCACAAATATAGCAGATAAATTAGAAGCTTTACTGAGAATCTGTGACCCACATAAAGTCCCTGGCAAAGTGCAGTGGGATCATGCTTTTCACTTAATCAGTTTGAATTCCATTAGGAGTAAGACCAGATTCATCTAGTGCAGGGGAGGCAACCTTGGCTCAGGAATTCTGGGAGTTGAAGTCCACGAGTCATAAAAGAGCCAAGGTTGCCTACTCCTGATCTAGTGATTAAGATGCTGGACTAGGAATGGTAGACCTTGAGCTCTAAGTCTCGCCTTCAGCAAGAAAGGTACCTGGCTAACTTTGGGATGGTCACTCCCTCTAAGCCCTAGGAAGAAGGCAACAGCGCTTCTCAAACTGCTGTCTATAACTGAATGGACTTGTCTACGGCCGTAGCATTTTTAAAGATTGATTCAAACGCAAAAAGAAAAAAAAGAAGGGGGGGAGTAAAGGAGATGACTCAGATCTTTTCTTTCTAACGAAAAAGGTTTAAAATAACTACATGTCAATTGCCCATGGGAACAAAATATAGCAATCTGTGCGAGAGAATATACATGTGCAAGAGTAATATACCCATGTGCATATGTGCTATTGTATGCAACCACACATATATTTGTGTATAGCTGAAGGTGGAATTATCAAGTGACTGGAATTTTGGAACATTTCTCTCAGCCCCTCTAAGCGTGGTGCTCTTTCGCAAGAAAGGGACTTATGCCCGCCCCCCCCCTGCCACCAAGATTTTGGGAAAGAGAAAGCCTGGTGTTGTTTGGTGGCCTAGCAAATATCAGCATCCAGTCTCTTGGCAAGCAGCTGAGTCGAAGTTGTTTTTGTTTTCTCTTGGAAAGGGAAGTTTCTTTCCAGAATTAACAGCTTCGGCATTCTTTTGTTTCCAGCTATCTTGGGATTGGAGGGAAAGAGTCTCTGGAATGTTTCTCTGTTCCAGACTCATGCTGGATCAAATCACTGAAAACATAGAAATCTAAAGAAATACTTCTTTAGAATGGAAAACATACCCTAGGCCCTATTTAAAATGCAAATATCTTCTGAAAATGCTTGCAATCACTTTGAATGCCACTTACTCCCAATAGAAGAGTCAACAGAAATTTATAGGGAACAGACACATTTATATGTTTTTCTCCTAGAGATTATGCACACGCTAAGACAAATACGGTTTTGGCTACATTAATGCAGACTGGAAAGACCCCCTACTCATGTTTCTTTCTCACAACATGCCTTTTCTGACAAAATCATTGACCTATATATCTAAAGGATAATATACAAAAAGCTGAAAAAGCAGTAATAGAAATAGCAGCCCCACTATTGGATGACACAAATACAATGCACTCATTCAAAGACCCAGCTATGAATTAGATCATCCTAAGTTAGAAACCTCTCTTTGCCATTTCTCTTAGCCCTCCTTTTCACTTTAAAGCAGCTGTGATCTTTTCCTGAGATCAGGGTACTCCAAATCAAGTACTAAATCAATAGAATCTGCATGCAGGCTGGAGAAAATCTCTGCACAGGGCCAGTTGTGTTAATATGCAAAAATTCACTCAGGGAATACAATAATGCCTGTGGCAGGGCTGTAAGAACATGAATGCAGCACATCGGGGAGGCATAACTTAGGACATTTGTGTGATCTGCATGGAGTCCACCTGCATTGGAGAGGGTAGGAAGAATCTCTGCATGGGATATGAAAAATTGGCTCAGGTTACTTGTGGGGCTACCTCTTCCAAGGGTATCTGCTCATCCACTAGGCTAGATAGGGTGGGTAAGTTCCAGTTCCCCCCTTCAATGTTGCCATCTAATGGGACCTTTTCAGTGGCTTTCCCAGGTCTTTGGAACAGTCTCCCACCAGAAATCAGTGGGATCCCTACATTTTTAGCCTTTGCGATGGCTATGAAGACTTAGCTTTTCCCCAAGCATTGGTCTAGAATGGGAGGTTGAGTTGTGAGGTTTGGTCTAGCTCTGGTGTGTGTGTGGGGGGGAAGAGATGTTTTTAATTATATTTTATGAATTGCTGAGAGCTAACTAGGGTCATTGTATGAGGTAGGTGGCCATATAAGTCCTGTAAATAAATAAAAGCCTTGAAAAGATAAAGAATACTGGCCTGGAGAGAGGTGTGGGTAGGAGGGGAGGAAAGGAAGAGGGAAGTAGGTAGGAAGGGTGAAAGGGTGGATGCGGGGGGGGGGGGGACTGCCGACCACCCCTGAAAATATGATGTTTAATAGGTATCTTTTTCTTTTTCTTTTCCTTTTTTATGTGCACCATATTTGTATTAAGAATTTGTTTATTTGAAAATTAATAAAAATTTATATATATAAAAAAAGAATACTGGAACTGAGAAAAAAAGAATAACAAGGAATGCTTCTTTAATGAATGCCTTTTGATATCTGTCCTACTTATATTTTTACAATTATCTCTCTTGAACAAGCTTGAGGTTTCTAATGCAAACTTTTGATTAGTGGAATGCAAATACTAGTGGACTCTCTTTACTGCTGTTGTCCACTGAACAAATCCACGTTGGTGGATTTTGCAAACATGCTCCTATCCATGCTAATGTTATTTTACATCCTAAGCTAAAATACTCCAAACTGTTACAAAGATTGTTAATCTGATGCATATGTCCTTTTTAATTCACTTGAATTCTATCATTTATTCTAAAATTTTGAAAAATTAACACAATTTTGTACTAAAAGGGAAAAGATGGGATACTGGTAGGCAAAGGCACAGAAAAAGAATCACTTCCTTTAAGCAAGCAAATGCAAACAGGCCTCTTATATATAAAAGTTATAAAATTATCCATTGTTTTAAACTGTTCCTCAACAATGAACCCTCTTAATCTAATATGTACACTCCCTTTTATTTCTATAGGCAAGGAAATATTTTTCTTCTGCGTTATAGATCAACAAATGTTTTAGAGAAGCATATTAATTAATGGAAATACATTTATTTATTTAGCATACGGCATAACATACATGGACCTGCAATGTATATTAACATTTAATCTAGATTAGTAAAACACAATAAAATATAAATATTAAAAAAGATCTATGTTCAAATACCAATGACTAGACCAGGCATGTCAAACTGCCGGCCCATGGGCCGGATGCCTCATGCCAAAACCGCGCCTACCCTATTGCCAGCAATGGGGAAAAAGTCCCGATATGTTGTGCCATCACGTGATGTCGCGAGTTTACATGCCTAGTCTAGACCATCTACCATAGCAACTGCTGGCAGCCAGACTAATCTGTAGACTTTCCAGGCTCTCAAAATGGAAATACAAATCTGAAGTAATCCACTTTTATAATGCAGAAGGATTATTTTTAACTGACATTCAAAAACATAAACATGAAAAAGCCCTTTTCCATATTAGTGGAATGCAACAAGAGAGACTTTTCAGAAACATAACTTGATATCACAAGAAGTATAGCTTGTTTGCTTTGTTGTGAGGAAAGTCACACTGAATCAGACTTGTTGTTCAAGCAATAAGCGTTAACATACTGTAGCTATTATAATCTAACAGGCTAACAGATTTTCCAGTTTCCAAGTTACACATACAGACACATAGACACATACTTCATTGATTAAAAAATGCCTCTTTTTACTTTTCATAGCAACTGGGGAAAAGACTTTTAATTTCATTTGGTTTGGTTATCTTTTGTTTTGTTTTGTAGGACTTATTTGATAAGCAGTTGGTAACAAGTTAGGAGCCTTGGCATACTTTTCAAGTTTCTCTATTCAGACATACTATCAGTAATCACATTCCTGGGAGAAAAGTCATCATCCTTAAAGTTTCAAGGACATTACCTTCTCCATGCAACAAGGATGGGTCCAGCAGTTCCATCATGTACTCAATTTCAGCATCTAACTCCAGCATGTCACACTGAGCCACAACATAGGTCAACACTGGCAAAAAGTCATCAGCCCCATACATTCTCCCTAGGGAAAGGATAGGAAACGTAGAGAGGCAGAACACAAACAACAGCAGAATTAATTGCCAGATCTTTTTGCTGTTCTCCATTTATAAAGCTGTACTTTCCACTTTCATTTTTATCCATGACAAGCATTCAGATGCTTATAATACTGTCACTGAATATAGTCTGAGGTTTATAGGAACTCATGGAGCTTTTGGATGCAGCCTTAACTTTGCTTATAGAATAGGAATTTATTCTAATATCATTTAGATCAGGGGTCTTCAAACTTAGCCCTTTTATGACTTGTGGACTTCAACTCCCAGAATTCCTCAGCCAGACACCTGATTTAGATGATCTCAATAGCTGTGTCTCAACAGAATTCCTTAAGGAATGGAAGCAGGATGTAATACAGAACCAATACACTAAGAACAAATAGCTCCAACATTTAAACAAATTATCTTCTATTCACATATTGAAACACTTCATGAATCAAACCACTGGTGTAACAGTCCATACAAATTTGACAACCTGATATTGTAAGGCTCCTGATTAGCTTCATGGTCTTCTATTAACTAACCTTACCTCTTCATGTTATTGGAGATTATGAAAGTAGATTTCAAAATCACCAACTCATGATTTTAATGCTTTATTTTTGCTGATAGCAACAACACTTTTATTATTTAGGATTTTTTGACTGGTAAAAGGAATAGTATGTCTGGAAACATTTGATTAAAAAACCCTACATTTTCTTATATAAAAGAATTTCATTCATCCATCCATGTTAGTAAATGTCCTCAAAAGTTTTCAAATAATTGAACTCCACAACACAATTCTTGCACTATCAGGACTTGAAGATTATTGTTTACATTGAGAAAAATGGGTCAGTTTGAGACTAGTCGGCTAAGATGAAGATGTTATATCACACATGGAGACACCAGAGAATTAAGCTATTATTAATCATCCAGTATAAAAATAGTTGACTTTTGCATTAAGCACTTTATAACAGCCTTCAATATATAATAACACAACATCAACAATTACAGTGGTGTTTATTGAATGAATACCTTTTTCAGCTGTGAATATAGAGGTGGGAGCATACTGTAACTGCAATTTCCAAAGAAACACAGAATATTCCATTTGTTTATTTTGCTATTTTGACTTTCAAAAAAAATATTTGTTGCTTAAAACCAATGTGAGTTGGCACCAATATGAGGAACCTTTCTTATACAATAGTGACACATCATTTAAATTCAGACCAATAAGCATCACTATAATTACCTCTATAAAGTATTCACAAAAGGAAATCTGAAGCATGGGTAATGGCAACTAAAATTCTTATTTTTTTTCTCCAACACATTCAACATACCTAGACCCATTCTTACAGAAATCTGATATAGTCTGAACTGCACCAAGATTTGGAAAAAATATGTCACCTTACCTCATCTGGAGCCAAGATTTAGACTGTCTAAAATATTGTAATAGTGTATGATATTACAATACACCAGAAGTAAAGAAAATGTGAAATTCTTTTGGCAGATGAAATGGTTCTCATTTTACGGAAACATCTCTGAACAGCTTAAAACACTTTGGCCAAATGTAACATTTACCTGAATTGTTTTCCATCACAGTGTAAATCAGTTTGCACACTCTTAGTAGCAACATAACTTTCTTTTCAGGAGAGTACATTTTCTGCATTGCCATGAATTTAACTTTAATCTTTTCAACATCTACGAAATCTGGTGTTGGAACGAAAACACCCAGCTCCTGAGGGTTTCGCTGTCGGACAAGTTGAAGATTCTCTTTCAACTGCTTCCATGAGCCATCAGCTGTATGGAATTCTTTCAACATCATCTCGACGTGGTCCTTGAGGGGTTTCAAGATGCATTTATGCATGGCCTTCTCTAACACCACATCTAAAAAAGAGACAAACAAGCTAAGAACACTACCTGGCAAAGAAACTGATTTTTGTTTCCCCATAAAAAAAAGAAAAAAATGTAATTTCTTCATCCAGGAAAATCATTTCATTAAATTTCTAAAACAATTTTCATGTTAAAAACAGTGTTCCAGCTACTTTTCAACAGGAAAAAATGGCAATTGTCATCTTTATTCACGTTAATTAGGAAAGACAAAACTGTAAAATAAAAATCTGTTCATTATATGACACAGATTTTCCTGAATCCCAGCACTACAGAGGTTTAATCAATCTGAATATTTTCTTACAGCTTGGAGATGGTTCAGAATGAAGCTCTCAAAGGAGAAATCATACTTCTGTCTTAGGTACCTTCTTCAAAATTTTCGGTTTCAGAGAGAAAACAAAACTACTTCCATTCGGAAGAAAAATTCTCCTGGCTGACTTACTGGTAGTAATATATAAAGATTTAAATCCTCAGCTAAAATATAATCAACTGGGAAACTTCTGCATCTGAAGCATGACATTAAAGCTCTATAAGTATAACAATCCAGACTTAATATATTTTGTCAACCTTGCCTTGCAAGCCTGTGAGAAATTCTTAATTACTTTACTATAAAATTAAGTGGTTTCTCACGATCATTGTGAACCCTACCTTTGTGTTATCTGCAAATTTGATCAGCATTTCCTCCATCCCTTCATCTAACTAATTAATAAAAATGCTGATGAGTACAGGTCCTAAGAATGAACCTTGTGGCAACCCACTCGATGCCTCTCTCCAGTTTTAATCATTACTGAGCGCTTTCTGAAAATTACCTTTAAGCCAGGTAGTCATCCACTTAATTGCCAGGCCATTCAGGCTACATTTAACTACATTGCTAAATCAGAATACTATGGAGTACTTAGTCAAATGCTTTATTGAAAGTAAGATATACTTGTAGCAGCCTAAAAATATACTAACATTAGTTTAACAAGGCTTGTCCTTCACAGACTTCATTACTTGTAGTTCTTCACTACTACATTGTTTTCAGAATGTTGGGATTTGCTCTGTAGTTTCCCAAATCCTCCTTTTTCTCCTTTCTGAAGCTAGGGACACTTAACCTCATTCAAATATCCAGACTGAATGAGGACATATTGGACAGACGATTTAAACTCTCTGGACACAAGATTTACATTTATTCAGAGTTAGAGATATAGCGTGGCCATCTATCTATCAATCCAATTGATTAATTCTGCCCTTTGATTTTGCTTGTCATAACATAATACTTAACTAGAAAAGTAGATACTCCATAAAAGACTGGTCCTTATTTTGGGCTCCAGGAACTATATTCAGTCCAGTTTGGAAAACACCTAATTTAAATCTTATCCTTAACATTAATTGCTACATTATATTTCCATTCGTAACATTTGCTTATTTTCTTGCTCTCTTCACACAGAAAATATCCTAAAGTCACTGACAGTTGAGCAGCCAATACATTTGTTATTATTATAGTTGGTTGCATGGTCAGTCAGATGTTCAGACTGGATTTGGCATTTTTATCCACCCACTGAGTCCTTTCCAAGGAACTGGCATAGGCAGATGTTGATGTTTGATGATGTTAAAGGTATTGTCACAGGACATAAGCCACCTGAATAAAGCAGTCTTTTGTAATTGACTTATGGTAATTATTATCACTTATTTTCAGAGTAATGCATAATTATGCATAAAACCACTAGCATGTGTTTTTAAAAAATAACCATTTGAAAAGCTGAAAGTGGTGGTGAAGAAAAAATAAACAACAATTACAAATATTAAGTTTTGTTATAAACAAATCCCTTAGTAAAATGAACTCATATTTCAGGGGGTGGAGAAGGACATTGGTGATAATGCAGGAAATCACAGTTGATACACAGGCTGCAAATCTGGGGGCTGTGTTAGACTGAAAGAAAAACTTAGCCTCTCTACATTGAAAGACAAAGCCAATCAGCAACAAAGTCACACCCACACACCCACACAAGCATCAACATTGTTTTTTTTTCCCCCAAAAGGAAGAAATGGTGTAAACATCTTTTATTTTGACAGACTATCCATCCCTTCCTCCCACACTTTCTGTGTACAAGGTTCCCAACTAGTTGGAATCTCTGAATAGACTGCAACATTGTTTTCTAGAGACACTACTATGTATTGTGTATACAGACAGTCAATATTTGTAACCTTAAATGAGTACTTGTATACCTCAGCACTAACCAAAAAGGAGCACTTTATCAGTTGCATATAGCTTCACTCCCTCTGAACAATATTTTTCTACAATTCCTGATGCTTCATCCCAATGAGGGTTTATCTTTTCTGATTCTCCTTTAGCAAGCAGCATTCTGTGTCCTAATCCACTCAGTACAATATGAAGAGCAGTGATGCATATGGCAACAACAATGGTCCTTATTAATTCAGTTTAAATGAGTAGTTTTTGTAGAATTTTTTGGTAATTTTACAAAAGTTACTTGGTAGATGATACATGGAAGGGGCTGGGGGAGAAGGAGGGGCGGTTCCTTGGTGGAAGGTTACTGGATAGAACTAGTATTTCAGATGTCTGAAGGCAGTTACGTAAAATGGATGTGTAAAGTTATTTTATGAGTCACGCTACAATTTTTGTAAGTTTCTTCCTAAAAATAATTCTGTTCCTGTTCATCCAATTAATCTTAATAGGTTGCTCAAGAATTTGTCTCAAACAACGAATGATAATGGAATAGCATTATCAATCCAGAACATACACGCATACAACTGTCCCCCCAAAATCCCCCCCAAAAAAGAAGAACAAAGGTATAAATTTCTAGGAAAATGAGGTAAGCAAAACTTTTAAAGGTTGCTGTGTGGCCCTCAGTACTGGATCGTACTAAAGACGTATAACAGTTATTTTCTCGGCAATTTAAAAGCAGGGTATCAGCTAAAGAGGTGGTTCAATCATTAAATGACTAAGTCCTGGAAACTGAGAACTACTTTAAATAACTCCATTAACTTCCATTATTTGCCAGGCACATGATCGCATCTTGAATCAGCTCCTTGCAGAGAGGTTTTCTGAAGAGCCAAATTCAAAAGGAGTTACAAGAAATGAAACTTTAGGATTGATTTAACAAATCAGCCATTAGAACTAAATGATACATATCTGAACAGAGTACAAAAGATGCCCCAATGTCCAGCAAGAAACAGCTCTCACAGCATTTAACAGCAACATTGCCAGTGACTAGCAAAACGGAGTCTTGCAGTTATTCTTTTCTTTAACTGTATTAATTTCATTTTAGAGAAAAATATCAAAAACATTTCCCCCTGCACTTCAATTTGCTCTACATGAAATTTCATGTGATGATCTCTGGCTTAAAAGATAATAAAAATTTGGTTTTGAATTGATAAAGTTGTTTATAGACATAAATCTGATACTGCACAAATACAATGTTGCATTTTCCAGAGATTATGTTTAGGACTGTAGCTATAAATATTATTTTTAATCACCACACAATTATTTTGTGCTTTATCACACGGGCAATTATTAATTAACTAGAGTAACTTTAAGCCTCTCCTTAGGCAATCAGCCACTCCAAAGTGGAAAGAGGAAGTGTTTAAATAGTATGAGTAGCTTTCCTTTGATTTCTGGAATGTCCATCTGCTTCCTGTAGAAAAGCACTCTTATGCAATCTTTTGAGGCACAAAATATAATGAAAACAAATATTTGTGTGAATTTTTGACCTAAAACAACCTCTTTTTTCACTTTATTTATTTACTAAAATTTACTCTTACAACTCATAATATATCACTATAGTTTAATAAATTAAAAATAAAGCACCAGTGGTGATATTCGGCTTTCACTCCTGGTATGTAGTAACTGAGATGGTTTTGATACGGTGAACACTCCATGGAGCATCACAGAATCCTATTCTAAAGTGATCCCCACCAATTTAAACAATGAATTGGTTAAGTAATTTAATAAGTAACTGCTTAAATCAGGGGTGTCAAACTGCCGGCCCGTGGGCCGGATGCGTCATGTCGAAACCGTGCCCACCCCATTGCCAGCAATGGGGAAAAAAGTTGCAATACGTCACGTGACGTTGCGAGTTTGACCCCTGGCTTAAATCATTTAAGTGGTAACAGAAACGCAACCATAGAATTGGAAAGTACCTTAAAGATCTTTTAGTCCAGTTTACAGCTTACTGCAGGATTCAGTGGAACATCTCTGACAGGTGACCATCCACTCTAGATTTGAAAACTTCTACCGTGTTTCCCAGGAAGTAAGACCCGGTTTTATATTATTTTTGCCTCCGAAAGAGGCATTAGGTCTTACTTTTGGAGAGTGTCTTATATTCGCAAGATCTTTTTTTTTTTCGTGAGAAGTTGGAAGGTTTGACTGAACTTTTTTTAGTCTCATGAACTCCGTTTCCCTGCAGCAGGAGAGAAACGCGCCACAGCTGGAAAGCAGGTTAGTGAAGAAATTTTTTGCTTTCAGGAAGAGGGAGGAGCTGGGTGATGGTGCACCAAGCTCTATAGCAGCGCCGGGAGAAGCGGCAGGAAACGGGGCTGCCATTTTGAGAATGGAGAAGGGAGATGTGGGGCAGATGCAGGGCCGCAAGCAAGTGCCCTTCTCTGCTCTGCATCACTGTGCAGAGCCACTCCGCTTGCCATTCTCCGTTCTCTCCAGTGGCGGTGACGGAGGGAGGTGGTGAGGGAGGCTTGTGTCGCCTGGTCATGGGGCAAGCCACGGGAGAGTTGGTGGATGAGAAGGAGGTGGCGGCTGCTGCCAGGTAGGTGATCTGTGGGGCGGAGCGTGAAGAAAACCCCTCCAGTAGTGCACAGCAGCAGTGGAGCATTTCGCTGTCACTCTCCCAGCTCCAAAATGGCGGAGGGGGACCAGGTCTGCCCCACCCATCCTTCGTACAGTAGCATGGCAGTCCAACTTGGGAGGGGAGTGAAAGGGAGCAAGGAATGGCCTGGCTGGGGGCACCCTGAAGGAAGCGGGTGTGGGGCACATGGGGCAGCTCCACCCTCTCCCCACCTGCCTCATCTCGTTGTGGTGGCAGTGGTGCAATGTGCCCCGTGGCCTCCTGCCCCATTGCGGCAGCCGGGTGGGACGGAGTGGGTGGGTTACTAATTAGGGCTTATTTTTGGAGTAGGGCTTATATTAGGCCCACCCTCACAAATCAGGGTAGATCTTTTTTTCGGGGTGGGATTTTTGGGGAAACACGGTAGTACAAGTAGTCCTTATCTTACAATTGTTCATTTAGTGACAGTTCAAAGTTATAATGGCCTCAGAAAGAGTGATTTACAACTTTTCTTCATACATACAGCTATTGGTCATGTGATCACAATTCAGCCGCTTGGCAACTGGCTTGTATTTACAACTGGTTGCAGCATCCTATGGTCAAGTAATTGGAACTTGCAAGCTTTCCAACTGGTTTCCAGCAAGCCATGTCAACTGGGAAAGCTGGATTCACTTAATAATTACCTGATTTAATGACCTCAGTAAAAATGGTCATAACATGAGGCTGGTAAGTTGATGACTTCCTTTACAATCCCAAGAACATACCATGGGCATTCAGGTCCCAATTGTGGTCATAACTTGAAAACTACCCGTAAAAGGGAACTCAGCATTTTATATGGCAGCCTGTTCTACTGACAACTTGCCAGACAGGAAGTTCCTTCTGAGGAGCTTGATCTAGTTTTTTGTAGTTTTGATGCATCTGTTCTGATCTTGCTTTCTGAGATAATAGAAAATAAGCCCAATCTGACATTGTTTTTGTCTTGGAGAAAATGTGATGTGATCTGAGGGTGCCACAGTCAGCATTCTCGGACTGGTATGGAGCTTATTGGAGTCTCTGCTCTCTTCAGGAGCAAGGTATCTATTCAATCAATCTGTCTGAAGATCTCTTCCCTTTCCAGAGGGTGCTTGGGGTTTCTCCAAAATCCTGGAGACAACTCTGCTAAAGATTTGGTTGCCTGCTGGAACTGGGAAATGGCTGTAGCCTGGGACAGGGATTATACCTGAACAGCCTCTTCTTGTTGGCTGAGCCAGAAAAATTCCTTTGCTCAGTGAGGAACTCTGTGAGATGAGGCAACAAAGAGGTTGTCTAGAGTGGTGCTGGTGAAAGAGAGAGTCTAACCAAACATTATAAAACCCCATCAAGTTTCAGCAGTCTCTTTCTGAAATGACTTGGACCCTTCCGGGAAGAGTGGGCCAGAAAAACATTTACTAGGACAGTATGAATAATTTGCATTGCATTTTGAGTTAGATGCCTGCTGGTCAGGTTCAGCAGAGATAATGAAATTCTGTGAATCCACCTTACTACAGAATTGAACAATTCTGGAATCCTTGCCATGCCTCTTTGTTGACCTGGCCTGCCTCGAAGGGCTAATATTAATCTTGAAAGCCTGAAGAAAGGTTCCATTTTATACTAAACAAAATCCAGGTGATGTTATTTTGAGTTTCTTTCCTTCTGTCTTAAGACTGTAATCTGTTCTCCAAGTTCCCACCAAAAGGATTTCTCCTCTATTCCCCTGAGACAGCTCTGCATTTCTTTACATGGGAGACAGAACTGCAGACAGAAAGAGGAAAAGTCCTTGTTCTAAGGACTTACAATAGGCGATTGGCCTTTACTGAGAATATAGTTCCTTGAATGGTGATGAATAAGAGAAGCTTTTTTAAAAATTACTGTAATCACGACATAGACTTTCACTACTTGGGAAAAAGATTATAATCTGTCATGACAGATCTAGACAAAGTATTAAATTGCAGACATCATCCAAACAAGAAAGATTTGCACTGTCAAACCTATGGTTTTTCCTATTGTAATATATGGCTGTGAAGGTCTAAACGAAATCTAAATGAAGAAAAATGGATGTGTTGGCATTGCGGTGCTGGAGAAAATGGTTGAGAATACTTTGGCCACAAGAACAAATCATTCAGTACTAAACGACTCACTAGAAATCACTAAAAAACCTAGGGATGCTGCAGTTTAAATGTTTTGAACATAATCGCAAGTCACTGGAGAAGCCCCTGCTACTTGGAAAATACTGAAGGCATTCAAAAATGAGCCTAGCAGAAGGCGGCAAAATGACACAAACATCAGCTTACAAAAACTCGAAGATGTAATTACTGATACTCAAAGATGTAGTTACTGATAGACCAACCTAGCTGAATTATGTCCACTGCATTACCAAGGTTTATTTAGAAGCAACTGAATGAGGAACAGCAACAGTAGCAGTTGAAAGTAATTCCCTGAACTAACCACATGGCCATCTTCATATTATTCAGCATTTGCTCTCATAACTTTAAGCCCGCATAGGAGGTGGAGAGGGATATTAAAAGTTGTTCTCTTTAACATTGAGAGCCACACAGGTGGCCCATACCTGTTCTAGAATGCTTGAAATACTCCACAGTCATTAACTTAGTAACTTCGGCAAACTGACTTTGTAACATCTTTGTAAGACTGAGACATTTTTTCCCTTCCTTATAAAACAAGAATTAAGGCAAAGGAGGAGGAATAACATTATCTGGCCATGAGAAGTGAAAGAAGGTTGCTCTTTGCACAATCCATATAACACATTTAACACATCGCTATGCAATATTGCAATGACAATTTTTTCATCCTATGAAACGTGCCATGGATTATTTTCCATGCTTCCTAAAAGGGATTTCCAAGTGCATGACAATGTACCTTTAGATTCAGTGGTGAGAAGCAAAATAAATTGCATGCCAAGACTGTTCTGTTTGCAACTTTCCTGGAAATATCTGGCATGGAAATATTTCTTGGAATTCTTGGAAATAGTATGTTGGATCAGGCAGTGAACATGTGCACATCTTAGAACTTGTTAAGTCACACCATGAACCAAACTATTACTTCACTAGTATACTTTGTTCCTTCTGTAAGCACCAAGATCACAGGCCTCTGATCAGAAACTGTTACCCTAAATTCCTCCTACAGAACTGAGAATAAAGCTTATTTGAAGCAAACCTCATCTGGAGACATAAATGTAGAGAAATTAAGTGACAACAAATAAGAAAACTTGAAAAAATATCACTGTCTAGTTGTAATATTTGTTTTCCCTCCTTCTTTCTACATATTTACCGTCGAGAGCCTGAATTCTATGGAATAGACTGGCCTTGTTTTATTGCCTAAGATGACTCAATTGATTTGCCACATAGCTCTTGACTAAATCAGCAACATCTGATGCATTTGCTCTGTTGTGGTTGTCTGCAAACCTCAAGATTGGTGAAGGCAGCAAAATTGTTCAAAAGCAAAATTTCTTGCTTGCTTAAACTGCCTTTCCGCAAAATTAAGCATGGCTCATCAATTGTTCAACTAAGCCCATGCAGCTAAAATGTACTGCCCCCCCTCTTTCTCATACACCAGACACGGAATGGCATTAACAAAAGAAGAAGCTAGTAACTTAGCAGGTCACCAAGGCTAAATTAGCTTTCTCAACTTTGGAGTACACATCAAGGCATGCAAATTATACATTCAGACAAAACACAAGCATATTTCAAAATCTTGATACAAACTACTGTATTTCATTTAAAGTTATGACATTATTTTTTTAAAAAAAATCACAGGCTGTTACTGCCTTGGCAACATAATCCCTTAGTGTTGAATCAACACTGACTCCTACATATGGAAATCACTATTTAATTAAGGCAGGCCAAAATTTTCATCCCAGAAACCATTATTCCAAGAGAGTTTTTCAACAAACTCTGAGCACGCTGAATCAGTGAGAAGGGGAAGGAAAACAATTCAGTGAAATGAGCTTACAAGGAAAGTATTTTTGCCTTGAGGGACATTTTCAAGCAAAATGGATGCCACT
Source organism: Protobothrops mucrosquamatus (assembly GCF_001527695.2). Taxonomy (NCBI): domain Eukaryota; kingdom Metazoa; phylum Chordata; class Lepidosauria; order Squamata; family Viperidae; genus Protobothrops; species Protobothrops mucrosquamatus. Next base: position 1,933,732 of record NW_015386289.1, read on the forward strand.
GATACTTACAAAAATGAATAGAAACAACACTAAAAAGCTAACTTGCATTTTGATACACACATCCTTCCATTAATATATAAAATGCTTACATAAACATAAAGCAAACAAAATCTGAGATAAGTGACATCTCCCTTTCTTAGGCTTTTTATTTTTTACTTTAAGAACCTGTTCTTCACTTGTTCTGATTTGAGTTTTAAAAAAAACAAAAAAAAAGTAGGATTTTATTATCCATGCATTGCATTTTGTACTGTAAGGCATTATAGTTTGATGCTATTTAAGGGTTTGTTTCTTAAAAATGTACTTCTATTTATTGTACTGTTGCTTTTACTGATGTTTCATTTTTATAAGCTAAATTTTAAAATAGAACATCAGATTACATACATTTTAAATAACAAATAAATAATAGTATTAATAAATAAATCTTGCAACATGACTAAAAAACTGCTACTCCCAATCATGATGCCTGGTCTTATATATTACTATATTTCTACAATTAAATTTCTCATAATATTAGAGTTCTGGAATACTGTATTCCTTTCCAGAAAGAAAACGGAAGTTTAGTAATAATAACATAGTAACAAATTCTTGTTTTTCTTGCCATTCCCATCCTCATGTTATGTGTGAGAGCAAAGAACATATTTTTTTTCATTTTCATAGCTTTGTAAGACTTTGCTGAAAATTTTATATTAAAGAAAAGGCACTGAACAAAATGCAGATCTAGCAGAGGGTTAGGTTTGAAGTAGCTTGGATGACAAGCAAGAGAAGGAGCTGCCACTTCACTTATGAAAAAAGAGGCAGACCTTTCAAAACCAGATGGAAAGGGCAGACACAGGAACAGGATATTTTTGCTCGTGAAAGTTGCTGCACATCTGCTTACCTATTTGGTCTTCCGGAATCAGAGATTCAATGGGAGGATCCAGTTCAGAACTCTGAGATAAATAGCTCTTTACTTGGGTCATGAACTGCCGAATAGTTTGAAGCATGTCTGTGCTGGAAACATGACACTCCTTGTTCTCCTGCAGAAAGCTTATATAGTCCTGAACTAGGCAACCAAAATAGGTACGCTTGTCTCGAGACATTTCTGCTATTTTCTTAACCATCCTTTTCTCGGGGGTCATGAAGGAACTGAAGACGCCACTCATTTTCCTCAGCTGCGATTTGACAATTTTGGGAAGCACAAATGAACCGTTCCTTTTTTTCTTGGGCTTCAAAGGTGGTGCCATGCTCTCCTGGTCACTTTCCCCCTCGAACTCCTCCAGGCTGCTGTTGGTATCCCCGTCGTAAGCAAAGAGTGGCATGCTCCGATCAAAATCCAGAGAGTCAGAGGAGGATGTGGAGAGGCTCATGTTGCTTAGTCTTTGACTGCCTCCATTCCACTGCACTTGTGACTCACGGTGTGTAGCTAAGCTGTTCTTGCTCTCCAAGTTCTGCTGAGGCGGAGCTCGACCTGGAATGCTGGCAGTTTCCGTGCCGTCCACCAAATTGTGGCTGGGTTCATTTACTGCTGAGTTCTTTGCATTGCTCTGTGCTTCTAAGGAGAGAGCCTTTTTTTTCAGGCGAGGCGGTGGGATAGGAGTTGGCCTCTTGGGTATCACATCCAAGCTGGAGTGTTTGCTGGGACTGACAGTTTCTGGCAGACTGGCCTGGTTTGTAGTCCTGGACAGCTGAGGGTGTGCAAGAAGGCTATGAATAGAAGGTGGGGGAGGCCTGGGTGGGGGAGAACAGGATCTCTCAGGGCCATTCGTATCTTGTGGTTTTGGACTGGATCTTTTCAGATTTCCACCAACATCCTGGCTGTGCACTTTCAAGAAGAGAGGATTAATAAAACACAGGGCTCCGTTGGTCTGGCTGCATTCCAGCTCTGAAGGCGTTCTGGTTCTTATAGAATGAACTCCATTTATGAGGCAGAGCTGCTGGGAGCTATTATAAATGCTGTCTGAAGGCAGAGGCTTCTGGAGGGATGAAGAGTTTTGCAGTTTGTTGTTAGCTGGAGAGCTCCAAAAATCTGAAAGTCATTATTTAGTTAGCAAAAGAATGCAAATATTATGCCTCTAGTGCTTAGCATGTTCTACTCATAAAGTTTTGCTCTAAAGGGGGGAGGATATTTTATAAGATCAGCTTGAAACCTTTGGGTCCAGAAGCTGAAAAAAGGAAATATACTTACAGACAAGTACAAGGTACAGTTTACCAGGGATACCTCTTGCACAAGCTTAGTGCATTTCAAAAATAATTCTACACTACTAAACCCCATTAGTTAATTCCAAACATTTTCTAATTGTAACTCAGACCTATTGGTGTTGCTTAACCTTAATGCTAACCATCTGCCTTGTTATTTCCTAAAACAACAGGAGAGGTACTTTTGGAAATCCTCTCTGTCAGATGGAACACTGCCTTGAATGCAATGTGCCACAGGCTTTCTAAGAAGTCAATGATAACAGCAGTTTTAAAAAAGGCAGCTTTCTAAAGCTGATCCTCTGTGATCAATTTTTCAGTGGCTTAATTTAGACATTATGCCGAACATGGATTAATTCAAATATTATGCCAAACTACGGTTTATGTCTCCAGATAATTAGGTTTAGAGTGGCATATTTATTTTAGGTTTCTGTGCACTAAGCAGGACCATGGCTAAGGGCAAGAAGGACTAGAACTGGAGGTAAAGAAGGTATCCAGGTTCAAATTTTAATATGAACGTGAAGCTCATTTTGCTTCCTAAGGCAGAAGGAGAGAACTTTATATGCTCTTATGATCTACTTGAAGCACAGGCAGAATACAAATATGACAATCATCAAAATTATAAACACCGAGTCCCATAACTCCAGAAATAGAAAAATGGTGTTTTAAAAAATAGCTGTGGATTAATTCCTTAACTTATATGGGGCTACTTCTATGACTCAAACTAATATTTAGAGATATATTTTTTCAGTCAAAAATAGCTAAAATATGTTTCCAGGCCACATGATAGTTCCAGACTTGGGAGAGAAAGTTTAACCCTTCTGCTCCACTGATTTCTATATTTTTCCCCACCCAGCATGTCATTTTCCTAATCTGAATTACCTTTTTCTAAATATGCTTCTGTCATGAGGAAAAACAGATACTCACTTGATACCAATGTTTCTTCTGTATGACAAGAAGCAATTGGTATGTGTGTGTGGGTTAAACCACAAAAGTGACATGCAGGGGAATATTCAAAACAGAAGTACCCAATAATTTGGGGCCATAGAATTGGGATATATAGAATTTTGGGAGAATTTTAAGCACATTCAAAAAACAGTTGACATAATAAATGCAGCCAATCATAAAACAAGTCTTAACTTGTACCACAACATGTTATACTCTAAAATATATCTGCATTGGTCTAAGTGAAAACACACTTGAGACTGATGCTTTTCTTTGCAGCATGCTAACGTCCCATTGTTTGTTTTTATTAATGAAGTTCAATGAATTAATGCAAAAAAATTGAGGGAGATTAGACGCAAAGCCAAGGAATGCATCATGGGCAAACTTCTGCCACATTAGAGAGACTAGAGATTAAAATCACCTCTTCCTGATGCCATAGCTGCAATTTAACTCTGCCCTTCCCTCCCGCCATTGTCTGCTTTTACTTACTCAATCCCAGCTGAGCAGCCTCTTCAAGTTCAGGTTCTGTTGTTGCTGCTGCAATTGCCTGAGGTAACTTCAAGGTAAATGGCAGGACATCCCTTATTTGGAAACAATTAAGGCATTAACTTGCTTTATTCTTCTGTATCTGCCTCTTAATGTCAGCAACAATCTCATACGTTTTTTCCTCGGAAAAAATACTTTCTATTGCCACTTCCTCTTATTTCACTCTTAATTCTCTACTAGACAATTCAGAATAAACTTATATACTGAATAGTTCAGAATTTTCTACTTTTTATTTACAATTAGATTGATCAGATTGCAAATTGATTAAACCAACTTAAACATCAAGAAATTGATTTTCAACTGGAGATTTTAAGAAGGATCCTAAAGGCATTTGAACTATGGCTCAGTTGCAGTATAAGTGCAATAAACCTATTTCATTTGTCCAGACCACAGACGTTTTTTGGAGAAGTTCAGTGAATCACTGCAAGGCAAATATAATTGACAAACATGGTGGAGCAGCGACAACTAGGTTTTGTATGCAAGAAAGCCTTTAGTCAGCTTCCACTATCCTACATAACTGATCTCAGGGTGCCAGGGTTAGGATAGAAGTTGGATGGAGACCTGAGTGAGCTGTAATTAAATAAATAATCCCAAAACAGATTAGAGTGCAAACTTTTTATCAGACTGAGCATTGAGCTTGCCCTTCTGAAGCGAGGCATTTGTCAAATAACAAAATAAATGGATACAGCTACTGATTACTTCCTACACATGTTATAAATTTCCTACTTCCATATTAAAAACTATACCTAGAAGAGCACTTCTAAAGGGCTCTGGATATGAACCCATGGATATAGATACTAGACACTTGGACCGGATAGATTGCATATATTTTTAATTTTATGATAGAAAACATCTAATTTACAAGATCAGGCAAATTATCAACATTTTGACAGTACCTGTAAAGTGTTTTATTTCACCCAATTTTTGCAATTGGGAAACCCATCAATAGATGAATCCCAATGGGTTTCAAACTAATCCAGCATGATCACTCAGTAGGTTTCAAATACATCATATACACTGCTAACAAGATGAGTATCGCACTATTTTTAGACAAATTTTTCTTCACTAAGAAATGTGTAAAACTGAAATATATCTCTTCCTAAAAGTTTTCACTCAATTAGTGTACAGCATTAAACATTATAAGCACGTCATATGCAAAGCATTTATGCTGAAATCCCAGAGTTTTAGTGGAAATTTTTATTTTATTTATTTATTTTTTTGTTTGGCCTTGAACAGGCAGGCTTCAGAGAAAGCAAAATTATAATACAACATAGATGGGGATTGAGTCACTTACTGGATAATACAGTAAAACCAAGATAATCTCTATATACTATATTTACTAATGTTATGCACGCCTTAAAAAGTATCTCCAGAAAGAAACTATGGAAAGCTTTGAGACATATCAAGCTCATGTACAAAGCGCATGAAAATACTAAACTGAAAAAAATAGGCAATTCATTGAGCCTGTCCCTACCAAAAGAGGAGTCAAACAAAGCTGCATTATTGCTCCCTCATCAGTCGATCTTTATTCAAACTCCATCACCAATTGCCTTACAAAAGCAGAACTCCACCCACTGAACACTGCAGGAAGGCAAACACCAGTGTGACTTTACCCAGATGATGCAGTGCTCTTGTCACTGAATGTAATAGGACTAAAGAGGACCTTTCGTTCTTTATGCCTCTTTTCTGTTTGCATCATTATTTAACTAAGCAAGAACAAAGCAAGGATTATGGTGCTCTTAAAAAGACCCCAGAGACTCAAAGGAGCAGTGGAACCAGTCGGCCATTTTTCTAAATAAGAAGAGCAAGCAAATATATATTGTGGTTGCCATTAAACTCTTTGTACCCAAGTTCTAACCCAACCTGCTTCCATAAAAGTTGGAGTAGAATTAGAGTAGGAAAACAAACAACTCTGCTTGAGTCCAAGGTTTCTAGATTATTTTAAACACAATTTTTATTGAGAAAAGTTAGATAAAAGATTAAATGCAAATATATAAAGAAAAGTTAGAGAAAGATAAAAGATAAAATAAAAAATGAAGAAAGCAACATAGTTAAAGAAAGAAAAAGATAATAAAAGAAGAAACCTCTGCCCCCTTATTCAAATTATATTACAAAGATCCCTTCTGTCCCATATTCAACTCCTTTTCAATCAGTAATCTACAAATCACTATTTCACCTTATTTCATTTTCAGCAAAAAAAATCCATAAAAGTTCCAGTTTTTTATAAAAAATATTTATTGCTTTATCCCTGACCAAACAGGTGAGTTTTGCCATTTCTGTTAATTTTGTCATCTTTACAATCTATTCCTCCATTGTAGGTATTTCAGTATTTCTCTGGTTTCAGGAGAAAAAAAAAATCTCTAAGTGGAGAAATAGGCCTGCTCAAGGTAGAGACTAGGGTCCAAATCAGGATATGTAATGTTTGGCGAAACCTGAATTTGTTACCAGAAGGCTTGTACCTGCTGATATTAGCAGGATTCTCCTATGTATCTAAAAGTTAGGGTAGAGCAGAAAATAGCACAATGTCAGCTTTCATTGCCAATGTTTTGGTCACCTGAGAAACACCTAAGATTGAAAATATTCAATATGGATAGGCAGGAAGACTAAAGCAGCACTTCAGCAAGCATATTATCTAATCAGTGCATACCACATAAGCCGCCTAGTATTTAAACAGCACAGATTGCCAAAGTAACACACAATTTTCACTTTTGCTCACTTTGCCATTTTGCCATCAGTTATCCGTGAGGGCAGATATAAGACCACACTTAGAATATTTAATCCAGTTTTGGTCACCATATTACAAAAAAGATGTAGAGACTCAGTAAAGAGTGCAGAAAAGAGCAACAAAGATTATTAGGGGGCTGAAGACTAAAACGTATGAAGAACAGCTCCAAGAATTGGGTTTGTCTACTCTAGTGAAAAGGACTAGAGATGACATGATAGCAGTGTTCCAATATTTGAGGGGCTGCCACAAAGAAGAGGGAGGTCCCAACCTATTTTCCAAAGCACCAGAAGGCAAGACAAGAAACATTGAATGGAAACTAATCAAAGAGAGAAGCAACCGAGAACTAAGATGAAATTTCCTAACAGTGAAAACAATTAACCAGTGGAACAGCTTGCCTTCAGAAGTTGTGGGTACTCCATCATTGGAGGCTTTTAAGAAGAGACTGGACAGTCACTTGTCTGAGATGGTATAGGTTCTCCTGCTTGAGCAGGGGGCTGGACTAGAAGACCTCCAAAGTCCCTTCCAACTCTGTGATTGTATTAAAAGATTCCACAAAAGGAAAGACTTGGGCCATGCAGGCAAGGGCCATTAGAAACTCTTGGCCATGCTCTTCTGCAATAGTATTGCCTGCGCATAGAACTTTGCTAGTTCTTTGATAAATAAAAAACTTTTTTTTTTAAAAAAAAATATTTACTCCACAAATTACCTGGTAAGTGGCAAAATTCTATTTAATTGCCTGCCAAATATAGAGATCCCTTAAGGAGCATCAAATTCAGTTAAACATTTTACAATGTTTAATATATTATAATTCTGAACTTATGAGAACTGAGCAAAGGCAATAGCTTGTAATCTTAATAACAAAGTATCTTATCAATCAATGGGTTTAAAAATTAAATATTTTAATGTTTCACATTGTTAATAACATGAAAACAATGCTATATTAAATTGTTTTAATTATATTAATTATTGTATTAGTTAAGACATATTATAGCAGTAGCTAGTCTATCAAATTAAGCTAAAAGTATTTTAATTTTTATTTCCTTTATCTACTGTTTTCTTATTAACTTAGTACTTTATTTATTGTTATTTTATGGAAACTCTTTTTAATTTCTATAATTTTAGTTGTAAAACTGTGTATTTACTGATCAGTGAATGCACTAAAGCCCATTAATTCATTTGTGATGTTTCAGATATTCAGAATTCTACTCAGCTGTCTGTTTAGTAGCCACTAAAAAAATTAGTCAGCAGTTTATTCTTTTTCATTTTGATTAAGATTCTTGATATTTGCATTTACAAGGCAACCACAGTTTAAGAAATGTTAAATAAAGTCTGTCATAAGAACATTCTCCATTACCTGCTAATACAGTAGAAAGCTATGAGCCTGAATAAATCAGCAAAGCTTATTCCAGAGCCTTCCAAAGAAAAAGCTGAAAAGTAAAAGAAAAACGGCTCAGTTGCACAATATATGATTTGAAAAATACAGTAAAACATACTTCCTATGTAGGAATAAAGCTGCAATTCATAAGCTATTTGTTAATACAGACTTTTATTATAGTCAGCATTTCTTTTCCAAAATCCTGTAGCAACTTCTTCAATTGTTTTTGCTTAAAAATTAGTAAAAAATATGAAATATTTTTAAAATGATAGACACTGACAACTGAGCTACAAACAATCCAAGAATCCTAATTTGAAATGTTTAAATCTCAGTCTATATTAGATGCTATTCATCATGAAATCAACCAAAATAACAAAGCTCAGCTCCTGAGATGCTCCTATATCTTGGCACAACACAGAAGTGTTTGGACATTGCCTTCTTTTGTGATTTTATTTTACTTTCCAATCTAATACACAGCTCTGGAAATTCCTCATGGTCTCCCATCCTACTACCAATTAGCTCTAGCCATTTTTGTTGACATGTATTAATTTTGAGATGTGTCAGTTCAGTTGTTTTTCTGCCCTCTGCTGCACAGATTAACAATATTCCTTCACAAATCACAATCAATCACCTGATGAATTTTCTATTCATTATGTGCAGCCAAGGAAAGACAATATTGTAAACTACTTACTATAGATGCTTTCTTTTATTGCAAACTCTTTAAGGCAAAATCCCTTTACATCATTTGGTAGGCGTAAAGACAGGACTTTCTTCTGCATTCTTGAGGACTTTCTAACAAGAAACGTCTATTAAAAAACAAATCAGAAAAAACAAGAGTTAGTAGCCATGTTTTCAAGAATCTCATATTATGAACCTGCTTTGTCTCATCTTACATACAAGTAACCTTATAGGACTTCCAAAACAGATACCAATTACTTGAGAGTCCAAAATACGCTACAAAGCTTAATATTTATTGATATTTTTAGTTACCCAGAAACTGTAAATGGCAAAAAAGTATTGCCAAACTTTGTTCATAATGTTTACTCATTTGACCTTGTAATATACAGACATTAGATTTTTAAAATTGTTTGGGCCAAGAATATTAATTCCACATTAACACATAAGGACAAACATCAAACTACACAAGTGCTACTCGAACAACGTAACTGTAATAATTGCTCTCAGAACAATAACCTCTTTCCTATCTCTTTCTTTTTGAGAAATATTTGATACCATAATGACAGAATAAGTGCACACACGTACAAAGTACCTATCAGAATTTTGTGTTAGGTCACCAGCTAAATTTGTCTAATAGGGTAAAGGATGAAGAAAGATTTCTAAAATTTCTAAGAGAACGGTTGCTAGTTAGAGTAGGCAGCACTGGCCTAGGAGAGTCACATAGCTGCCCTCATCTACAGCAGATTCATAATGTGTATGAATATTAAGAGTTACATGAATACAAGCAATCATACCCCCTTTTCTCTCCTGACTAGCATCTAGTCGCTATTCACATACATTAGTGATATAAAATGACACTGTGAAGAAGGTTGTGATGTACGTGTGTGATAGAATGCTTAAGGAGTTTGCCTGGAATTGGGGGCTCAAGATGTCCTACAACCATGGAAACCTATTGGTTTACTTTAGGCCCGTGTCTGTCTCTCAGCCCAACCTATTGGAACAGAAAGTGCTATGAATTTCTGGAGAAAAGGGAGGATATAAATTTAAGAAGCTAAAAAGTGATGGTCAGAATAAGAGAGAATGGACAGGGGTCTGATTCTAAAAGTAAGTCAATGCCCCAGCAAAGTATTCCTCTTGTTTTCAAGGCCAAATTAAAGTTGTTTCTTACTCCAGGAGGTTGAGAGCGTAGAATTTCCACTGCTTCAGCATCATTTAAGCCAAGCTGTAGCCAGATAGGGTGGGTATGAAGAAGTTTATCTAGAATGCTGAGCTTATTGGGGAGACTATCATATCCAGAATCTCGTATGATATTTGCAAAATCTTTCTGATCCGGGCACACATCACCCATATCTTTCTCTAGGCTAAAACAACAGAAACAAACAAAAAACAAAACAAATTAAAAGCCTAAGTTTAAATTATTCAAAAATAATCTGTGCCTGTAAAACAACCTTCAACAATGTATCTTGTTCATAGATAAATAAAAATAAATATTAATATGTGCTTGCATTCATTTTCAGCTGTATTTTATTGTAGGTGACCTTGAGAGCAACTCTGTAGGTCGACTGATAAACTGTAAAACAAACAAGCCAAATCAGTAAACATTTAAGCCAAGCTGGTCCATCTGCAAATGGATTGGGCTACAGGTGGAAATAGAAAAGGAAGTAGTTGCTTCTACTTCTTGAACACCCCTGAAGTGTTTCCAGCAAAATTTCTAAGATCTGTAGTAGCAGCACTCAGAGGGATGGCCAATGTCCTTCTTACACTAGACACAGGGATGTCTAAAATTGAGGATATGGTGGTTGATGTTAAATTACAGGCTGGAGGTCCAGTTCTTTCACTGGGGACTACTCCCATTAATAACAATTGAGGCTGCCCCTTGAACTAGAACAATGTCATAAAACAAAAACTAATGGCTAATGGATTATGACCAGAATCTCTACAAACATTGGGCTATGACTGCCAAACATACACTTCTCCAAACATTTAATAACATTGAATTTCAGGTGGAAGTAAATATCTTGTTATAATGAAATAGGATTTGGGTGACAAAGCGTTTTTTTGGCAAATGGCCAACTATCTCTCTTTATTGACATTCCCTAACTAAAGTTCCCTTTTGAGCAATGCATAATATTTTGCCTTCGGCATTATTATAGGGAAGATACTCTAAAATCCCATTTGTGAAATGCATTTGCTTGTTGGAACTGGAAATGTTGAAATAGCCCAGTATGTGTTATTTTTATTGTACCATCTATAGAGATACTCACAATGCTGTTATCCTGTCTCTTTCCCATCAGGACCATGAGTGACCTGACAATACTTACATGTTCATTCTTTTTTCAGACTGTAATCCCAGATAGTAGCGAAATACTGTGCAGCAGCCATGAAAATTATGTGTCAATTGATAAAAGGTCTATCAAAACTTTAGTATACTTTTATGTCATCAACTACAATTGATTGTACTTTTCTACTTTTATGGGTTATTTTAGATGTTTTCAGTTATACCTTTTATGTTTGGCCCTTGGCTGTAATAAAGATTCATTCATCCAGTCCTGTTATAGCTCCATCTGCAGATATAATAGGAAGTAGTATGTCTCTGGGCATGCACATAGCTTTGAAAAATAATTACATATCTTCAGCTAAATATGCTTAATTGTTTCCATAGAACCTGACTTATTAAGATTCCCAATTACACCCTTTTATTCAGCCTGTAAAGCAAATGACTGAAAAGCTTATACTGCAGCTCCAATTTGTGGCAAGGTCTATATCAGGGGTGTCCAACCTTGGCAACTTCTCCAACCTGGCTGGGGATTTTGGGAGTTGAAATCCACAGGTCTTAAAATTGCCAAGGTTGGACACCCCTGGGCTACATTATCCCAAGAAGCAGCGACTGGATACCTTAATAATTTCAAAAGCAAGTTTTCAGTTCAAAATCCCAGCAAGAATGATACATGTGAGAGATAAGCCAAGAGCCAGTAGATGTCAGCCAACAACCAACACTTACATTCAGCTTCAAGCAAGAGCCAACTCCATTGAAATGAGCACAAGCAACAGCAATGGGCTTCAAGTGCCTTGAAAGCTGCACCCCCCATACTAATAGAATATAATCAATTTTTCAATATAGTGCTCTCTAATTTGGAATAGAATGCTATCTAGCTCTATCCTATCATGTATCTGAGAAATTTTAGCCATGTTAGGCCATATGGAGTTGCAGGCTGAAATGTACTGCCAAATCCTGGTCTGGGGTACTTGGCATCTTGATTTCCCTGTTATCCTTATAACAGGAGGAGTGGCAATGCCCACAATGATTAGCACAAAGGCCTGTTCACATACCACTGCTGCAGTCAGTAAAGAATTAAGAGTATGACTAGGCAGGATGGTGAAACACAGCTGCAGACCTTAGTCACTAAGTGGGAGGGAGGAGTGAAAGGAAGTTGAAGAAGGTTAACAACCGGAAGTGCCTCACTTCTGCCCAAAAATTCCTGACCAAACAAGAAGATCAAACTAGACCTCTGACCAAACATGAACTACATTGAACTAGTAGCTAAGGCACCAGGCTAGAAAGCAGGAAACTATGAATTCAAGTTCTGCCTTAGCCATGAAAGCCAGATGAGTGATCTTGGGCCAGTCATTCTCTCTCAGCTCATCTCACCTCACAGGGTTGTTATTGTGGGGGAAATAGGAGGAAGAAGGTGTGTTGGATATTTCTGCCACTTTGAGTTATTCGTTACAATAATAAAAGATGGGATGCAAATAAATAAATAGAATTCCACTGTTCTGTAAGCAATGTAAAACTATTTTGCTTATTTTCTTTACCTCTTTTCTTTACCTCTACTATTTAAACTCAAATCCTTAAGAAGTAAATACCTAAGTGGCTATTATTCTTTATGTTAGGGTTTTTCTTAATATGAATAGAACACTGGAACAGTACAGAACACAAAGACTACTTGTTTTCCCCACACAAAACTGTTCTATTGTACAAAATTAAACTCTTATCTTACTCTACTATCTTCTTGTTACTATAAGTTTACAACTATTCTTTTTCTACTCTTGTTTAATCTGTAAATTCCTATCTGTATGTTCTATTTTTATGTCCTGATTCCTGTGTTAGCACTGTTTTCTTAACTGGTTCTTTAAACTTTCCTCTTCCACAGCTCTATAGCTCTTGCAGCCAATCTCCGCCCATTTGAATGTGAAAACCCTTTTCACTCCTCCGCAGACTTGTGAATGGGCTTGTGTCTCCTCCCATTTCTCCAGCACTCACAGGCCTCTGTTTCTGGAACTAGTTTGCACCTGGGCAGCTGCAAGTAGTGGCCTTGCTTGGGTTTGCAGACTCTGGTGGGGCTCTTTCCCTCCCCTGCGTGTCAGCAGTCTTGCAGCCCAAATAATTGAAATTTTCTCTTGCTATCTGAAGATGACTGCTGAGGTGCTCATCTTTGGGTTGGAGTTTCTCTTTCCCACATCTTTGCTGTCCTCTAGTGTGACTCTTTTCCTTGGGAAACTCACACACTTGCTTGTTTTCAGTTTCCAAACTCTCCAGTTAACTCTCTTTCCCAGGTAGTACCAAAGCTCTGGATCCCCAGGCAGAAAAATTGCCTGCCTACTCTAGGCGGTGAGTTCCCTCTTCCCCACTTTAATTATTTTTGCCCAGCCAGTAACATCTGGGAGAGCTGACTCATTCCAAGTCTCATTTGTAAAACAGTGTCATCTTGGAGGACCTAAGAGAAGGGTCTTCTCTGTGGCTGCACTTGCGCTATGGAACAATCCAAAAGGTCCCAACCCTGCTGGTGCTTTCACAAATCTTCTGCTTCCTTATAATTACATAGGTTTTGTCTTGTATGTTACTTGGTTTGGGGTTTTCCTCTTTCCTAATGCACTGTTGATTATTAACGTCTAGTGTTGGTATTATGACATTGTGGTTTTGTGGGACAGCTCTGTTTCTTTTTTAATCAAATATGCAAGCTGCCTAGAGTTACCTCATCATTCAAGTAGCCTATGAGTTTATGACCCATTCATAAATAATGGAAATTCTTCTTTCCCTATCATCTCTACTGACCATGGGCAAGCTTCCTTTCTGATATCTGTTCCCAGAAAATGATTGATCCTATAATGTCTCTGTCAGGAGATTTTGAAATTTCTTCCTTATTTTGCAAATGCATAGGAGTTCCCATTCATGAAGTGTAAATCCTCTTGATTCAAATTTATCTATACTGATGTGCAAGCAAACGTATTAAATGCAAGGAGGCTACATCCTTCTTTCCTCAACATTCCTCTTGGGGCATTTCCATTTTGAAATTAAAAATTATCCTTATAAGACCAGCTGGAATAAAGAAGCATATGGAGGCAAAAGGATTACCTTTTTCTCATTCTCCCTCTATCTCTCCCTACCTAGCACCATGCACACTTAGCTACCACTATAGATACGTTTGATAATGATGATACACCAAGAAGAATCCATTCTGGAGATCTTAAACCACAGATAGAAACATTGCGGCCACCAATGGCACAAAACAACAACAACAATAAATGCATAAACAGCACAGCTGATTCTTGAGTGAACTTGCTTTCCCATACAGATGCATACCTAAATTTCAAATGACCTCTCTTTCCTACCAGTTAACATAACATCTTTTGTCAGGATTTTGTTTCACTCAGCTTATGTCCAGGCAATGTAATAAACAATGATTAAGCTATTTTTCGGAGCCCTTGAATCAGAAAGATAAATAGAAGTGGGTATCGCCTGCATACTAAGGAGGCTGCATGGGTAGTATGCTCTTGTGGAAGTTGAAAAAGCATGAAAAAAATAGAACTTTATGATACCTCACTAACAAATGCTCAGATATCAGACCGATGTCTTTCAGCACCACCTACTGGAGACTGTTCTTCAGACAAAACCAATTCAGAACAGAATTACCTTGTTCAAAAAGATCATCATAGTAGTGAAATCTACCAGATATCCATCAAAATCAGCTGTGGCTCTTTTCCTTTGCCTATTTCCTAGTTTTGATCACTTATAAAGGAAATTTCAATAAGACCCCAAATCAGACTAGAACTCAAACTGGAATGGGTTAAAATAATATCTCATTTAATTAAATTCTCAACTCATTCAAGATTATCTGGAACTTAGTTCCCACCACTTGTTTGAACAGGTTATCCACTACTCCAAAAAGAGAGCATAGAATAAATAATAAGAACTCATCTTAAGCAGTAATTAGCCTACCTTGGTATTCCAGGAATCCTTCCCTCCTATAAGAACCCATTAAGTATCTCTATCCTTGAAATGAGCCATTCTCTGGCAACTTTACCAGATGGTCAAGGGTCAAGACTTCAGTAATGCAATATCGAAACACTATTTTGTACCAGCTAAAGTTTGTGGATAAGCTCTAAAGGCAGCCCCATGTAAAATGCATTACAATAGTCTAACTGGGAGGTGACCAGGGCAGGAATGAACGTAAGTAAGTTCCCCTAAAGGCACAATGGGTACAATGCTGCACAAAACAAAGTTGTGCAAAGGCCCTCCTAGTCATGGCTGCCTCCTGCTCTTAGAGCAGGAGCTGTGAGTCTAGAAGAACACTCAAACTGTGCAGCCCCATCCGATACCAAAAAGTATAGACTGTAGTCCTAGAAGTAGAGGAGCTCAAAACCCAAGGCCACTCAGTCTTACTAGAGTTCAGTTGAAGCCCGTTGTTCCTTATCCAGATTGTCACAGCCTCCAGACTCTGGGATAGGACATCCACAGCATTGCTTAACTTGCCAGAAGCAGAGATGTATAACTGAATATCATCAGTATACTGATGATACCTCATCCTACAGCAACAGATGAGCTCACCCAATTGTCTTATGTAGATGTTAAATAGGAGAGGACACCAACCCCTGCAGCATCCCGTGGCAGTGGCCAAGGGCAGGAACTCTCCTTCCCAGTCACCACTGACTGGAACTGACCCCATGCAAATGAGGTGAATCACAATATTGTGCCACCCATCTCCAATCATCTGAGTCACTCCAGAAGGATACCATGGTTGATGGTATCGAAAACTGATGAGATGTCAAATAAGGCAAGGAGGTAGCCATATTCACTATCCTACCTGTGCCAGAAATCATCCAGAAGTGCAACCTGTGTCATTGCCATACCATATCCAGGTCTGAACCCTGACTGAAAAGATACCAGATAATTCCCTTCATCCAAGGTCCTCTGAAGCTGCTGCACAACCACTTTCTCAATCACCTTCCCTCCAAAGAGGATATTGGAGTCGTGGAGATGGTTTCTTGAGGAGTGGGTAAACCAAAGCCTCTTTGAGAAATGAAGGAACAACCTCTTCACTCTAAAAACTCACTGCTATTAAAACCCACTCAGCAACCCCTGAGACACTTTCACAAGCCAGGAGGGGCATGGATCTAGGGAGCAGGTGGATGAACTCACAGGTTCCAAAAGATTCAAACACTATTTTGCCAAGTATGTGCAAATAAAACCACTGGATCCCAGGTTAGTTCTATATATTTTCATGTACAAGTAATCCTTGACAATTGAGCCCAAAATTTCTGTTGCTGAGCAAAATAGTTGTTAAGTGCGTTTGCCCCATTTTACAACTTTTCTTGCCACAGTTGTTAAGTGAATCACTACAGCTATTCAGTTAGTTACATGGTTGTTCAGTGAATCTGCCTTCCCCATTGACTTTGCTTCTCAAAAAGGTGATCATATGATCCCAGGACACTGGAACCACCATAAATATAAATATAGACTAAAAGAAGACAACATAATGAAGTAGATGGTTCATCAGCTGAATCCAAATCTTATATTGAAGATTTACTAAATGATACAGACACTCAGAAATCCACAACCATCAGACAGGATAACAATTAATGCAAAGGTCTTAGGAGAGATGACTTCTACTTCTAATGCTTCTACTTTCCCAGGCTTAGTTTGCTACAGCATTAAGAAAATTTGTTGATGACCTAGGAGACATTAATGATTGCACACTGTCTTACTAATTTTATCATTCTGCAATAATAGCATGCTCATGTTTTATATGCCTGAAGTCTTCCCATTTACTATGCTGTAGTTCACATTACCAGCAGTCTCACACACACAAACACAAGGTGGGGAGATAATATTTCATTTGAAAACTTACACATTGTTGTCAATTCAGTAAATTCAACTACCATCAACAAAGCTTAAAGACAAATTGGAGTACAGAACTGATACAAACTGAAATAGAATTTTACACATACATTTGATTCTTCTGAATCCAAATGAACTAGCATTCTTCAGTGCTTTTTAGGAGAAAATATGTTTTCTAATTTTAAAAATGTGGTCCATTTTATGTAATAACCTTTTAGCAATTAAGCCTTAAAGAAAGATAAGTTTCTATAAGCTTTCTGTAAAGAACCCACATGCTAATAAATGAACTCTTAATTGTAGAATTTGGATCAAAGAAAACAAACATTTTTCCAGAAAGTTAGGAATGCAGCATAAAAAAAGAGAAACATAAAAGTATATCATTACATTGCTAGCTACTGCCAAAGCAAACCGCTTTAAAGTTAATCCAAAACCCAAATATTTTTCATAGTTTAGAACTGTAAATAATATATACTGAAGAAAACCACCTTCTTAATTAGCACAACACACCCTTGCATTAGCCCACCAAATGAGTCCAGTGATACAGAATTTTAATTCACCTTGGTAAACTGGTGCGTCCAGCGTCCAGTGTCAGATCTGTGTGTACCATTTCTTGTTTCAGTTCTCCGATTTCTGAAGCAATTGTGTCAATTAGCTTGAAGGACAAAAGCAATATGACATCAGAAAGTGGAAGATGTAGAAATAAAAGAATGGACAAGATGAGTCACTTAGGATTACAACTCATTTCACCCTGCCTAATTCTGACTTCCTATTCTTAAGAGGAACCAATATAATAATGCATGTATTTCATTCAGTCACGTATAAAATCAGCTTGTGGCAAACATACCTAATACTCCTTCCTCCTCCTCTTTTCCCCACAACATCCATCCTTGAAGTTGGTTGGGCTGAGAGAGAAGACTGGCCCAAGGTCACCCAGTTGGGTTTCAAGCCTAAGGCGGGGCTAGAACTTACAGTCCCCTGGTTTCTAGCCTGGTGCCTTAAACCACTAGACCAAAATCATTAAACAAATGATTTGTAAAATCCTGTTTAACATTTGTATTGTTACTGAACTGATACTGGAAGAGAAAAAATACACAAACCGCAAAAAAGAAATTAAATAAAAGACAAACATATATTAAAAATCTAAGTTTTGAAAGCTTGATCACACAGAATATTGTTTACCATACATTATTAAAGAACCCATTCATGAAGAAGAGAGTGGACAAATATCAACAATCCAAGATTATAAAACCACTGTAAAGAGGATTTTTTTTGTTAAGTCCTGTCTTGATACATTCACATTTCTTCATATAAAGATACATTCCAAATTTTGGATATATAATTCAAAAGCAAATCTCTAAATTCTGTTATGCTTCCTAAAATCATATAAATAAACATGGGAATTAAATAAAAATGGAACAATAGTGTGACAAGCTTTTGTACAGATCTTTTTATACAAGTCTTTTCTCCATTGTTTTTGACTTAGAACTCATCCATTTTGAGAAATTCTGTATGATGGAAAGATAGCTATATTCCATTAATGTGAATTATAATTATTGAAATGGAGTACTTAATTTCTAAGGAATTAAAACACCAACCCAATTTCTTTGAACCGCTAATGATTTCTAAGAAGCAACTAACTATAGAGTGTAGTAATAGTGTAATTATGAATAAATCATATTATAGATTTTCAAATATTACATGCTAAGCATGTGGAATACTGTCATTGTCACCGGTAACTCAATGTAAATGAAATGCTTTTTCAGTAGAAACTGAAAAATTATACATGTATTTTCGTCGTAGTGTTTTCCTGCAAGTACAGAATCTGCTTTTTTTTTCAGATTAACCAAATATTGATCCTTTGGGTGGCACATTTTCTTAAAATGCATGTGAATTTTGAGTTCCCTTTCTTCAAATGTTGGGCTTCCATCCATATTTACTAGTGTAAATATTATCAGAAAATAATATTGCTCTATTCACTCAAGGCTTCTGCTAGCATTTTATGGCAAGCTTTGTTATGCGCAACATCCAAAAATCAAGTTTAAAGTCACCTATAACAGCTGTACAATTTTTAACATAACTTTATTAAAATTTTAAAATGAAAAATAAAAACTAATAAAACTAATAAAAAAGAACTAATCTTTAGAATAAAAAAGAAAGAGAAAGAAAAGATATAAGAGAACAGGAACAATAATGCAGTGGAAAAGAAATGTAAAAAAATACTTCCAATTTTCTTTTATAGTAGTAAGTATAAATATAAACTAATCTCTTATTCCATGCTTACAAATTTGCTTATATTTCTGTATAATCTATTTTTCTAATTATCAAAACCATTTTTTCGATTTGTGAAAAAATTAATAAAGTGTTTCCAATCAGCATCAAACTTAGGCAACATCCTATCTCTAATTAAAGTTGTCAAATTGGCCATCTCAGCAAGTTCCATCTTCTATGACAAGTATATAATTGATGTTGAAAGAATAAAAGTCTAGTGGAAACCAAATATGTCAGTGTCACTTAAATATATATGCTACCATTTTGTTTTTGAAGTAATAGTTTGTGCCAAGAACTCTATGTTCGGAATTCCTTGCCAATGTTTAAGGATCTGATATATGCATACTACATAGCACTAAACCAGGGGTAGGCAACCTTGGCTCTTTTATGACTCGTGGACTTCAACTCCCAGAATTCCTGAGCCAGCATAGCTGGCTCAGGAATTCTGGGAGTTGAAGTCCACGAGTCATAAAAGAGCCAAGGTTGCCTACCCCTGCACTAAACCATTATTTGTTTCAGAAATTTGGTGAATAAATCATAAGTGTTCACACACAATGATAGTCCATAATCACACCTACATATAACCAGACCACGTATGTGCAGTGTTGGACCTCTGCCTGACCACTATATATTTTAAATACAATGAAAGTTTCTACAGACAAAAGGCATGGCTGCGCTATGGGTTCACCTGTGTCCCCAATCTCTACATGGAAGAAGTACAAGCCAAACCCCTAAACTTTTTCACAGGAATTCCACCCACTTGCTAGTACTTGGGTCAAGATTAATATACAGGAAGTGGAAGCCTTCACCAAACACATACATTCTGTGGACAGATACATTAAGTTCACACAGAAACAGGTTAAAGAAAACAGTCTGGCTTTTCTAGACTGTGCAGTGCACATTAAGGAAGACAGAAAAGCCTTAACATTGAAGTTTACAGAAAACCCATACACGCAGATCAGTATTTACATTTTGATTATCACCACAACTAGAGCACAAAAAGGGAGTGATCGGAACCCTACACCACCAGGCTGAAAGTTTGGCTACTAATAAAGAGGGAAAAGAAAAAGAACTAAAACATGTCAAGGAATCCCTCAGAACTTGTGATTATCCTAACTGGGTTTTCATCAGATCCAGAAAAAGAGCCAGCAGGAGCTCCTCCATTACAGACAAAGAGAGAACAGCGAACATAGTAACATTGTCATTCCATATGCTGCAGGAATATCTGAAAAGCTCAGGAGGATTTTCAACCAAGATAACATACATGTTCACTTTTAGACACAAAAATACACTAAGGCAGAAGCTTGTCCACCCTAAGGATAAAACCCAGACAAAAACTGAGCAATGTGATAGATGCAATACAAGGCAGTGAGCCATGTGCAGATCTGTATATTGGTGAAACAAAACAACCACTTCACAAGCACATGGCACAACGTAGGAGATCAAACCCATCAGGACAAGATTCAGCAGTCCATCTGCATTTGAAAGACAAAGGTCACCCATTTGAAGACAGCAAAGTCCAAAGCCATCACAACTTATGAAGTTTCTTGGATGAGAAACAAAACGTTTTGTTCTTCCTCAGGGAAAAAAACAGTCCAGTTGCCTTTTAAAAAAAAACACTTTTAAGACAGCCACATGTACAGATCCTATTATGGTTGAATGGGGACGTTGTGGACAATCCAAAATTAATTATGTCATATTATTTCTAAATGCTATAACATTGTTCTGTGAAAAAACAGAGGATCTGAGTAAGCAGGCTGAAGTATAAGCTAACACATTCTAAAGAAGGTAAAATCGAAAGCAAAGGGAGAAGGGGACAGCAGAGGAGGAGATGGTTAGGTAGTGTCATTGACTAATTCATTGAATATGAATTTGAGAAAACTCCGGGAGACAGTGGAGACGGGGGCGGGCGGTGTTCTGTGGTCCATAGGGTTGCGCAGGATATGACTTAGCGATTGAACCACAACAAAAGAAAATAAAATCTTACTATTTTGAAAAGATAGCAGTTTGAAGAGATGAAAGTTTGGAAGAGATACCAAATTTCAGAATGTGAAGTTATTAGAACTCACTGTAGTGTAAAATTTAAATCCTCTGTCCCTGCTATGATCTCAGTAAAAATTTCAATTAAAAGAAGCAAATTGGTCTAACAACCAATATCTTTATTAGGTTAAATAAGTGAAGAATTTTTGAGTCCTTTGAAATTCATTATTTTGTCATATTCTGGATTCTGAGCAAGTAAAACTAAGCCAGCCTTTCCTTTAGATTAGAACAAAAGAGTAGATGGGTCCACATCAGCTTTTCTTTCAAAATATGTTTCACAATTCTGTCCACCAGGGGGAACCACACTACGTCTCTAAACACAAAATATCTGCAGTATTTCAATCAATATCCCCAATAAACTCAGTCTCGTAATATAAATTGTGAATTATATTATGCATACCTCTGACTTATGTAGTCAGAGGTATGTATAATATAATTAACTATTTTGATGTTTATTTATATTTGCTTTCCTGTGAATTCATCAAGCTGAAATTCATGAAGTGTTCTTCCTTCCCTTCCCTTCCCATCCCATCCCATCGGATTCCATTCCATTATGAACAACTAAGCTGAACACTTTGAAGTCCAACAGCAGGTTGGAAAAGATTAGATTAAAGTCTATTTTCAAGTAACAAGATCAAAACCAATGCTTGGATATTTTTAATGTATTCCTGACATATAATGGGTGTCCAAAGTATAATTTCATCTTATACTTAGAGATGGCATTCCAGTAATAAGGAAACAAGCTGATGTTTGTTTACAAGCTGATATGCTTTGAGGGGATTGGATAGAAAGGTTTGCATCATAGCCAGAAAATAGGGATTCTATACTTTTGAACAATATAAACCAATTCTTACATTGGCAAGAAATGTAAAGTTATATCTCTTGGAACCAGTACTTTTCAGCTCATAATTAAATCATCAAGTTGATGGCACGCCATATACACAGCCCAAAATATTTTCCATTACACAAACAATACTTTTGTCATAAAAAAAAAAGGAATAGCTATACATATCAAACAATCAATCAACAACTTTAAAGGTGTAACATTTGCAAGAGAAGAAGACAGCAACAAAAATTACCTTTCCTGGATATCTTCATCAGCAGTGGAAACAATGGCAGGCTAAAATCACAAGCATATTAAAAAATAATTCACATAACCAAAGCAGCAACTCAAATGCCTCCAGGGGAACTAAATGTAAACATGATTCAGACAAGGAAATGCGTAAGCAATAGTCCAAACTCCAAAGGTAGATTACTTATGGAACACCTCCCAGTCCAATGGAAATCTTGTAATTTCATTAAAAACTGCTTATCCATGTACCCTAACTCTCCCATAGTGTACATCAAACACATCTGAGATAACCAACAGACTATTATGAACTCTTGGCACAAAAATCTCAACAAAATTCTATCAAGCATTTGAAGCAAAGCCAAAGTCCTAGTAATGAATTAAAAACAGGAGGCATCCACAACATTCAATGTATGGACTGTAACAGACACTGTAGGACAGATACACTGAAAATTGCTAGAATAAATTCCATGAACCTCAATTGACAATCGGACGATATGAAGAATACTCCTCAACTCTCAAGACAGAGACAAATTCATATTTTCAAATAATTTTATTAATAATCATACACATAAAGGATAAAAGTCAATACAAACTACAAAATATACAAAGAAATATAAAAAAGGAATGAAAAGGAAAGGGGGTATTTGAGAAAGGAAAAGAAAGAATGAGAAAGAAAAAATAAATAACTTCCCCTTTAATCNCCTTTAATCCTAACAGGTAAAAATAAGTTTAACAGCTTATCACCTTGTAAATAAATAAAACATGCTCTCTCTTTTCGCCATAACTCATGTCTTAGATAAGGAAAAAGAAATCTAAAAGCTATGTCAATCAATCTTTATCAGTAAAAGTCCAATATGGACAACCAGATATAAGTATTTTCTTCAGAATTTCCTCCCATAGCTCATTTAAGTCTAAATACACTGTCAATTTATCTTTGTCAATAAAAGTCCAGTAAGGCAACCAGATATAACTATTTTCTTCTTTTAACCCTAATCAAGCAAGCCAAACTTATAAGTCTTCCCTGATTTTTTAAAAGTTATTTTGACCCCCTTCAAAAAAAAAATCCCAGAGGTAATCTGCTGCTTATCTATGTTTCAAAACAAAAACCCTTACGAACTTTAACAGATTTCTCTTGTATCCATAAGTAAAATTTATCCTTTTCTTTGTCACTCCTAAGAAAAAGTCCTTCCAAATATTAGCAGAGCTGTTTTGTATATCCAGAGAGGGGATGAAAATATCCAAATCAAGTTCTTGATTTAATGTCTGTTCATCTCTTTAAGGAATGTCATCCATCAACTCCATTTGTATTGTATTTAAGATCAAATTAATTTCAGAAACATCCATTGCAGCTCCTTCTTGTTTTACAACTTCACAAGAACATGTTTATCAGTTTTATCAAGCCTCTGATCCATTATCCAAAAGCATAGCTGAAAGGTATTCAAAAGTTTGCACTAAGGATTTTTATTCTATTTTCTTTATCTTCTGTGTCTAGTGTCCAGTGTCCAGTCTTATCTTTTTATGATAAGGTTTTTTTCATTTAAAAAAATGAAAACACTCTCCAATTTCCCATAAGAAAATATCTTCTAAATAATTCAGAACTATAATTCCAGATTCCACTGGTCCCTTAATCCATTATTAACTTTCCAAAATCCATATATTAAGTGCCCTTTTGCTGCATAGTAAAAAAAAAATCATATATTTTTAAATTTTTCAAAATGAAATTTACACCATTGTCTTTTAAGAAGGGTGAAACCCATCCAATAAATACAATAGTATCTTGCCTGTCTGAAGAGTTTTAATCTCTTCAATATGCAAAGAATTTAAAAAAAATCCAAAAAAGTGATTAAGGGATAAGGCTCAGTCAAAAATAGTGTCCATAAAGACTGATATGCAAGTCTGAGCATGAGGTAAAACTCTGACTCTCATCCACTCCACTCTTAAGCTGACTGCAAAACCGACCCTTTCCATGGTCTACTCATGAAGAATGGGTGTCTGGAGTCATGTGGATAATCTCAATGAGATCTCTTTTGTTATGGAGAGATTATTCTGATTCCAATCCAGCATTCAGGGGCAATTCTGTTCACAAAGCTATCTTGCTGGCTATTAAAAGCCAGCAATGCGCCCACTCACTATGGTGCAATTTCGACCAGAATTTCAAACGGGAAACTGAAGAGGTAGGCCAAGCCAAACCCAAAACTCTAAGGAAGCTTGGCATGAGGACAAATCAGACATTAAGAGAAGAACAGAAATAAACTATATGCCATTAATAATTAAATATCAAGAAAGGAAATCAGTAGCCCAGAGCACATCCGCCCTAGAAACCAACACCAGATAAGCAGGAAACGGCCCCAGATAAACAATTTGAGAAGAAACAATGCTCTAATCAAGGAACCATCAAGGAAGAAACCTCACTCCAATAGACTGACAGGGCTAGGCACTATACTGTATATAAATATCCAGGAAGCTTCTTCAAGGACTGTGAAGCTGGCCTCATAACAAAGTGTCAGCAGGAAACCACCAAGCTCAAAGGACACTACGAATCCATCATATGATCTTGAGATAACAGTGAGTAAACAATGAAGCAAGTGGCCATGTTTGCTAATGATATCAAAGAGTTAAAGGTGGTTCGATCAAAAACAGATTGTCAAGAACTCCAAAAGAATGGCAAATGAAATTCAATGCAAACTAACATAGGTGTGTATTGACACAAAAATCACCAATATATTTAATATGAGCTGACAGAAAAATAATCTGACTTTGAATCAAAATGTCAATCCTGTATGAAGCTGAAATTCTGCACTTGAAAATAATATGCAAAGTACACCAAACTTCGGAGCATTTCATTCCTTTTCCAGAGATCCCAATTCCCCTCTGGACTATGTTATTCTGGATATAGTTTGGTGGTTTCCCTCTAAATTGCGGATTATTTTGCCTGACCCTAAAATACATCAGAAGTTTCTGGAATGTTCCATCCCAAAATGCTAAATTTTGCACAACCCTACACATCTATTTTTAGACCACTCTATGGAGTAGTCTATAGACCTCATTCTCTGGCTTAAAGGCCATTATAAATGTTTTGATTTGATTTGATATACAGGTAGTCCTCAACTTACAACTACAATTGTAACCCGAATTGTAAGGTAGTTGTTAAGTGAGTCACACCTGATTTTATATTTTTTGCCAGGGTTGTTAAGTGAATCACTCCAACTGGGAAAGTCACAAATAGCAATCATGTGACCCTGGGATGCTGCAAACATTGTACTGATTGCCAAGTGCCCAAACAGTTCTGATCACACAACTGTGGGGTTGCTGCAGCAGTTGTAAGTGCAAAGAGCAGTTGTAAGTTACTTTTTCAGTGCTATTGTAATTTTGTACGATTGCTAAAAAAATGGTTGAAAATCAAGAATTACCTATATGTAATTATGGAATCTGTAGAACACTATAAAACTAAAAAAGGTGCAAAAAAGGGTAAAAAATTATCACAGGCTATAGCAGCTTCCCTGCAATAATTAAAAAAAAAAAGCCCTAGAACAATTGGGACTCTTTAGCCTGACACAAAAGAAGGTAAGGTGAAAAATGATAGAAGCTCATAAAATGATAAAATGATGAAGATAGGAACAGTGATGACTTTTTTCTTCTATTACAAGGTATGTCAGTATCACCCACTTTAATTTACATCATGGAGAAGTGAGACTGATAGAAGGAAATAACACAGTGTTTAAAATATGGAATTTGCAGGATCACAAGAGGATTTGGATTAGACAAATGCATGATATTAGTTAATTTTAAGGGACATTTTTGCTTCTAGCAATATAAACAGAGACTGTACATATGCTCTTTGCTGGATAGACAACAACAGAAACAAAAAGACTTCAGAATAGAAGCCAGAATATACATAATTACAGTCTAACCATCAAGTTATAGAAAATAAATGAAAGGTGCAAAAATGCAGGCTAAACTTGGACAATTAAAGAGAGTAGGTTGCCAACCATACAAAGTCAAAATACACAGTCATTTATAGAGGCAAATGAAGTTAAATTAAAATAATTATATTGAATTCTTTTATAAACAGGATTATAAAACAACACAAACATGTGTAGAGGAATAACACATTCAGGAACTGATTCATTAGAATGTGAGGTACAGCAGTTAAACCAGCTATCAAACAAAACAGCACTCTATGTAGATGAAATACCCTGTGAACTGTTGAAGCTAAAGTGTAACAGATGAAAACAAATACTAACCTGAAAAGCTATGGCCTAGCAATTTAAAAAGATTTAGTGCATTTGCCTGGAGCTCTTGAGAAATACATTTGTACTGGAATTTGGTAAATGAATAAAAAACCCATAATGAAAAAAATGGATGTAAGAGAATGCACAAATTACCACACTATTTCAATAATGGTTTACATAAGCAAAGTTTTCTTTACAAATAAATTTACAACATGCATGGAGAAAGACACAAATGTTTAAAAAAGCCTTTAATTGCATAGATCATGATGGAATGTGGAAGATAATTCATTAATTTTTCTTGATTAAATCAGGTTATCTTTTGTTATAGTGATCAAAAACACACTCTAAGAAATGAATTCAGAAAAACATGGTTCTGAATGGAAGGGAATAAGATAAATGCAGATTGTTACCTTACCTGTTTAACATATACAGCAAAAACAAGCATGGCAGGACTGAACAGGTAACAAATGGAATTTAAAATGGAAGCTGAAGCACTAACAGTTTGAAACTTGCAGATTCTGTAAACTCGCAGTAAAGAAGACTTAGAGGAATTTATTATCAGTGTAGAAATAGAAAGTAAAACTTTAGGTTTGGGTTAAATATTAAGAAGACAAAGATAATGTAAACCAAAAGGCAGATGTTGACAAAGAAATGAACATAGTAGTAGATAATACTCTTTACCTGATTCATGAACATATAAATATGATAAGATATTGAAGTTAAAAAAAATACTCCTAGGGAGGAAAGTTCATAAAAGATACGAGACATTTTATGGTAATGGATGACATTAAATTGAAGAAGAGAGGCACCTATAAATTATTTTTTGGGAGATGGTGGTGGTGATGTTGATGATGATGATGATGATGACAATTGTACAATAAATGTTAACAAAAAAAAAAGTTTTAAAAACACAATAGCAAGCAAAAATATGTTACCAGTGGAATGGTTGCATCTTAAACATACCTCCTATTCTTTTACAGATGTGGTCTTTTGTGGCATCATTTTAACATTGAGATAGCCAAACATAGGGTTTTAATTCTAGTATAATAGGTGGTATCCATTTCCTGCACCTGCTGGGAGGGAAACAAGGATAGGAAACTACAGCTCCCAAATATCCTTATTCTCCAGTCTGCAATCTATTTTTTTTCTCTTTATGAAAGAGATTATTTATATGTCTAGGCAACTCTATCCACTTGCCAAACACAGGAATTTGCTTCAACTGCCATAATATAAACCACTATTTCCACAGCTGAAGTGGATTTAAAGAAATAAGACTTTCCATAATAAAAGCACACCATTAACGTCCTTTAAGTCAGATAACATAGTAAACTGTTCAGTCTGCCTGGGAACAAAATTTGTAGCAGCCGAATTCTGAAAGCTGCAAATATGATGCTGGTGGCTAGACAACCCTGGCTTATTTAATAATGCCATCTTCTTGATACATCTGAAATTAACCAGAGGTTGAAATCAAACCCAACATGCTAGACTAAAATATGGGTTCCCTCTCAGTAGAAAAACAAAGAGTTTTGCTTTTTAAAGGAAGGGCCTAGAACTCAGCAACTGCTTCACACACAGAAGACCCCAAATTCAAACTCCAATTAAATTAGCAGAAATATGAAAGTGCACGGCAATATAATTGTTTATTGTCTTGTGCACGAGAAACAGTTGATCTGTTATATATGATTTCTGAAATGTATGGAATAGACTTTGAGAGGAGCCAGCTTAACATAGTTGTTAAGGTACCAGGCTAGAAACTGGGAGACATTGTTCCAGTCCTGCCTTATACACAAAGCCAGCCGGATGATCTTGGGCCAATCACTCTCTCTTAGTCCTAGAAAGGAGGCAGTGGCAAGCTACTTCCAAAAAGCTTTGCAAAGAAAACTGCAGGGACTAATTCAGACAGTCGCCAAGAATCAAACTGACCTGAAGGCACCAAAAACAAAACAAAACAAAAACCTTCAAGAGAATATAAATATATAGTCATAATATTATTTTGTTTTGGGGGACCCCAATACCATTCAACACACCCTTCTACCCTTGCAAACCATTCCTACTTCTTTTTTGAGGATCTTCATCCATCAATGATTTTTTTTAGTCTTCTTTCTATCAATCCATTTGCTCTTATTTTAATATATTTTGTTTTTGCAATTTGTCACATATTTGCTTTATATGATGAAACCATGCCTGTGTATTTATTTCATAATGGTCACTTACCTCACATTCATTTTTGTATTTATTCATCACCTATTCATTCTTGACCTTGTCTCTTCTTGTTTTACCACACGCACTTAAACAATCCGTTTAGACTTTATATAATCTATTTACCCAACTCTCACTTCCACATGAAAAGCAAAGCTTTCTCACTATAGTTTTGTCCAAATTCTTAAACTGAAAAGCAGTGGGCAGATAACTGAATATACATTTTGAAATAAAATATATCTTTTTGTTTTTGTTTTTTAAAAAAAGTACCACTGTTTTAGTTACCTTAAAAAAACTTCCTCTCTCATCAAAGGACTGGGGCTCCATGGCAGAAGTTGACATTTTCTCTGGGAAAGAAAGCCCTACTGAACTCCTCCTAAAAACAGAGACATATTTAATGGTTACTCTGGGCTATAGGAAATTCCTTTCCAAGCCGCAGAAACAGTCACAACAACATTTTTGCCAAGCTTTTTTTCCATTAACAACACAGTACCATTTCTTTCCTACGGGAGCCTTTAATGTATCTTTTTGACCTATTATTTCCTGTGAATCACACTTTAAAGACAGTGCTACTGGCATTTTCCCCTCTTCACAAACATACCCATACATTGTTTTTGATGCATTCTCACAGGCTCATTGTGGAAGAATACAAAGGCTTAATAGTTGCTTATTTGCTCGATCTCAGTCTAAAATGAACAAATACAAATTTACTAAAATTCTACACGTAATACAACAGAACCTTTTCCTTTTTAAAAACATATTTTATTAGGTTTCATTATAAGATAAAAAACAGTAAAGGGCAATAGTTAGAGAACTAAGGGAAAGAGAGAAGTGCAAGGAAAGAAAAAGTATTTAACTTCCAATTTTCAGTGCAGTAAAATGCAAAAAAAATTTACAACCTCAACCTTTGCTTTATATTTCACAACATTTCAAGCCATTTCTAAAATAACAAAATTTGTCTAATCATCAAAACCTAAAATCAAAGTTTCATATATTTTTTTGCAGTTTTGAGAAAAGAAATAAAGCACTGAAATACTAAACCTGTACATCCTTAGCTACTTCCACTGCACATTCTTTGGCAAACAAACTTCTAGTGCTTATCTAAATGAGGGTTTTAAAAACACGAACAAGGCTTTATCTATGAATATATGTTTGTCCAGAAGATTTAAAAGTCTGCATTTCAGTAATAATTTACCATCAGGCAGAAATTATAATATTATGTTATTAGCTATAAAATCAGAAGGAGCATCTTTTCCAGCTATCAGATTTTATTAATGACATAATCTTTTGCAAGCTCCAGTGTACCTCATCAGATTCCTTCTGATAGTCTGCCAATATAGATCTACATGGCTCTCCTCTTATTGTGCAGCAAGATTTCAAGGTTTACCATATATTAGAAAGTCACGATAGTTCAGTAATGACAAATATTGTTTTACTTTAAATTTTTTGATAAGAGATAAGGGAGTTAGATCATTAAGAAATCGTGATATGTCCATGCTGTTTTTAATAATAAAATTAAAGATGTACGCCTTTCAGTATCAATTGTTTTTATGGATTAATGAAATATTTTTTTACACAAAATTTACGTATGGACATATTTCTGTGCTGTTTAAAGAGGTATATTTTTATTTTAACATTGGCAAATTTCTTTTGAAATAATTTCTTTTGCAGCAGTCAGCTGACAGCCTAATTCAAGCACAGCACTGATATAGTTTCACACTAGATTACTTTGAAACTTCAGGAGCCAAAATACAGGAACTGTCTATGGTGCCATTACTTAGTAATTCTCTTAATTCAATTGTTGTCATTGTGTTAGTCCAGCTGTATTTGTAAAGGATGAGATTTGGGGGAAGGATGTGTGTGTGTGTGGGGGGGGGAAGAGTCCAACTTCTGCAAATGGTAAGAAAAAGATTTTGTTCATTTTTACAAAATAGAAGAAGACAGTATGTACAGGATCACTGATGGCCAATCACAATGCAATAGAGGAGGAACTTGCTACCGTAGTTACCTGATTTTATATACTGTATGCTTTGACTTTCCAAAAACTTTCTTGAAACTGATGTTTTATAAAAGAAATAATCAAAATCACTATTTGCTTAGGGCACAAGGGACAATATAAGTAGCAAGTAGTAATTTTAGATTTAAAAAATATGCAAGTGAGAGAAGTAGTTCAAGGTGCTAGTTGTGTCCTATAAGTCCTCCTACCGTATCAAATAGACTGCCTGGTTTAAAGAGTCGACCATTCTATACTGTCTCGTATGTGCGAGGTCCAGGGTAGAAATTTTGTCACGGTAGACTACCCTGGATGTCACTCCCTTTTTTTATAAACTAGGGGACGACTAAAATATGCAAACGGGTGACTGGTTCTTTACTAGTCAGATATTAAAATTACCATCCAAATTTTTAATAGTGAGAGACAGAATAACAACCAAAAAATCCAGAAAAATGCATTTCAAAAAAGTTATAAGTTGATTTATGACTTAGTACTTGGTGGAAAAATCCTTGTTGGCAATCACAGAGGTCGGACATTTCTTGTAGTTGGCCGCCAGATCTGCACACATCTCAGGAGGGATTTTGTCCTACTCCTCTTTGCAGATCCTCTTCAAGTCTTTAAGGTTTCGAGGCTGACGTTTGGCAGCTTGAACCTTCAGCTCCCTCCACAGATTTTCTATGGGATTAAGGTCTGGAGACTGGCTAGGTCACTCCAGGACCTTAATATGCTTCTTCTTGAGCCACTCCTTTGTTTCCTTGGCCGTGTGTTTTGGGTCATTGTCATGCTGGAATACCCATCCACGATCCATTATCAATGCCCTGGCTGAGGGAAGGAGGTTCTCACTCAAGATTTGATGGTACATGGTCCCATCCATCTTCCCTTTGATGCGGTGAAGTTGTCCTGTCCCCTTAGCAGAAAACCACCCCACAACATAATGTTTCCATCTCTGTGTTTGACGGTGGAGATGGTGTTCTTGGGGTCATAGGCAGCATTTCTCCTCCTCCAAACATGGTGAGTTGAGTTGATGCCAAAGAGCTTGATTTTGGTCTCATCTGACCACAACGCTTTCACCCAGTTCTTCTCTGAATCATTCAGATGTTCACTGGCAAGCTTCAGACGGGTCTGTACATGTGCTTTTTGATCAGGGGGACCTTGTGGGCACCGCAGGATTTCAATCCTTCACAGCATGGTGTGTTACCAATTATTTTCTTGGTGACTATGGTCCCAGCTGCCTTGAGATCATTGACAAGATCCTCCCGTGTAGTTCTGGGCTGATTCCTCACCGTTCTCATGATCATTGAAACTCCACAAGGTGAGACCGAGGGAGATTGACAGTTATTTTGTGTTTCTTCCAATTGCGAATAATTGCACCGTTGTCATCTTCTCACCAAGCTGCTTGGTGATAGTCTTGTAGCCCATTCCAGCCCTGTGTAGGTCTACAATCTCATCCCTGACATCCTTGGACAGCTCTTTGCTCTTGGCCACGGTGGAGAGTTTGGAATCTGATTGATCGATTGCTTCTGTGCACAGGTGTCTTTTATACAGGTAACAAGCTGAGATTAGGAGCACTCCCTTTAAAAGACATCTGGGAGCCAGAATTCCTGCTGATTGATAGGGGATCAAATACTTATTTCACTCATTAAAATGCAAATCAATTTATAAATTTTTTGAAATGCGTTTTTCTGGATTTTTTTGTTGTTATTCTGT
Organism: Protobothrops mucrosquamatus; assembly: GCF_001527695.2. NCBI lineage: Eukaryota > Metazoa > Chordata > Lepidosauria > Squamata > Viperidae > Protobothrops > Protobothrops mucrosquamatus. Next base: position 1,965,800 of record NW_015386289.1, read on the forward strand.
TTCTCACTGTTAAAATAAACCTACCATTAAAATTATAGACTGATCATTTCTTTGTCAGTGGACAAATGTATAACATCAGCAGGGGATCAAATAATTTTTCCCCTCACTATAGGTGGCATGCCTTCTCTGTCACAGTGCCTGCCCTCTGGAATCATGTGTGTTCCCCACTCCTTTAGTCAGGTGTTATATTGTTATATTAGTTACAGTTTATTGCCTTTTATTTTTATATTGTATTGGATGTGCTTTTAATTGTAGCCACGCAGAGTCCTCTGAGTTGGATGGCCTAATAATGTGATTCACAAATAAATAAATAAATAGTTCCCATTGTTGAAGCTGACTTTTTTCCCCTCAGTGGCTCCATATTTATGCTTATACTTACCACAATATTCATTCAGCTGCTTCTACCTACTTGTTGATCTCTCTGCAATTTTTTATTACAGATTAGTATGTACAATCATCATAAAATGGCACATAAGTGATAAGAGAAAAGCTAAGTCTGCATTATGTTGACAGCAAAGTACTGCAAATCAAGTTTGCTGTTCTTTACACTTATCAGTCATTGCTGCAGGAATCAAAACTAATTTCAACATTTTATTTACCAGAGTAAATCTTCAAGTATCAGGTACATTTAAGCATATTATGACATAGTTTTGAAGCTGTAATAAGTTTCCCTGATAAGCACACTGAGCCTGCAGTGTGATTCATTTCCTTTAATATCAATACAAATACTAAGAGAACCAGGATGTATGAATAATCTTTCCTCTCTCAAGAGTTGTGCACATATCCAAATCCTATAGAAGGTACTACTGCATTAAACCATGACTATTGCTACAAACATGCACTTGTTCTGTGCAAGTTGATATGCAGCACAGCCTTTAATCAGGCACAGAGCAACCTTTGTGTAAACAAATCTGTGCACTGAGTATCTGAAACTATAAGATTACAGTATAACAATCTGATGCTCTAAATCATGGCATGAAGGCTTAAGAACATGCTCTATGTTCAAGTTTTGCATTTGCTCTTATATGTGTTTCTTTTCTTCTTCTTTGTTTTCTGGTCATAATTAGCTGTTATATATAAAACTGATGAGAAAATGATTTCAGTGCTGCTCCAAGCAGGGGACTTTTGCAAAATTACTTCAAATCTCACTTTAAATAAGGAAATTAGAATTTGCTGAACTGAATTAAAGCAACTATATAGAAAAAATAGGAAGTGGGACGTACAGCTTTAAGGCATATGGCAGTCATCATTTAATGAGTCTAATTGGAAATGGCAACTCCATTGCTATGCAACACAGTCATTAAGTGAAATGTCATGTGATTGCTTTAATTAACCCCAGTTATAAATACATTTTACCCTCTCTAAGGTTACCTTGCCAATACCTTTGGACAGGGTGCGTGGGGTCCAAGTCTAATAAACGTAGCCATTTTATGCGACTGAGGAAGCATGCCTTCTTGGCCACAGCCCGTCTGGCAGAGCATCCCCTTTCCCCCGGAGATATAGATGACTCCCACTTTCCAAGTCATCCACATCTCTAAAGGCTCAGTTCCCAAGTCCAGAGATAGGGTGCTTGTAAAGTCCCTGTTGTTGATGTTATAAAAGTTATAATTGTTATTGATATGGTTGTTCCCAGCTGTAATGTTTCTTAAATGGAAGCTGCCCATAACCTTTGGGACTCAACCAGCCTCAAAATCCAATAAATTAAATGAATATAAATATAATAAATATAAATATAAATAAAACAAAATATATATACACTTATACTGTATTTGTTATAACCATATATATTGGCATATATACACTTCTATCCTACATTTTATTCAAATAGCTTACATAGCTCTCAACAAACATAATGAGTTTTTAACACATTACAACTATTAATAAAATACTAGTAATGTGTAGTTTATGTCTTTAATATATTAGTTGGGGAAATGTTATCAGACTCGTGTTTTTTTGCCACCGTAGATTAACCCAGCTCTCATATTGCTGAATTACGTTAAGATTAAAAAAATGACTGGCCCAAAGTTATCCAATAAGTGGATAATGGTTGATGGTGGAATAGAACTTGGGTCTTTTAAATCCAACACCACACATGTTCTCATATGTAAAAGCTCCTTTCTTTCTGGAATTATAAAATATGTTTTGCTTCTAGAGAACCCAACCACTTTTTCTATGGTACTAGAAAAATATATGGAACTGTTGATTACAAATGATAACATGGAATACAGGTGGCCCTCATTTAATGATCAACTCATTCAGCGACCACTCAAATGTATGATAGTGCTGAATGCTCTTCATAACTAGTCCTTGTACATATAATTGTTGCAATGTCCCCATGGTCATATGATTACCATTTCTGCTCTTCCTTGCTGGCTTCCAACAAGCAAAGTCAATGGGGAAGCCAGAAGGACGTTACAAATTGCACTCTATTCTACATTCATTTATAATCAAACTTACTCTTAGCTAAAACCTGGTTAAGCGAGGGAGAGGGGGGGGGGAGAGAGAGAGAGAGGGAGGGAAGAAAAAAACTTCCCCCTAGTAAGTAATGGAATTTACTGCAAATAAACAGTAATCTCTTAATCTAAATGTCTTGACTTGTATGACTTGCTACAGTTTACAACCATGCTGGTTGGGCAAGCTAAGCCAGTAATTCTTAAAGTACAATTATCCTCAAGGGAATAATGTGGGCATATTATGTGGAAATGGAACAATTTGTAATTGCTTGTTTGTGAGTCAGAGATCCAGAATGGGACTGCTACTACCAAGGGGTAGATTTTTTGTGGGAATAGTTACATTATTTATATATGGTATGACATGATATGATATATGATTGATATGATATATCATATATAATAGACTGTGAATTGAAGTCCTGCCTTGGCCATGAAAGCCAGCCATTCTTCCAGCCCAATTCACCTCACAGGGTTGTTGTGGGGAAAATAGAAGAAAGTGTGTTGGATATGTTCACTGCCTTATTTATAAAAATAATAAAGGCAGGATATTAAATAAATAAAAAATTTGTGACCAGGAAACGGAATAATTGAATCTAAGAGCTACTGATTTAAGCAAATATGAATCCTAATTTCTGTGTGTACAGGTAATCCCCAAGTTATGTGTGTTCATTTAATGCTCGTTCAAAGTTACATGATGAACGCCTCCTAGTGTTTACGAGAAAGTCCCCAAATTACGACTATTGCCGCACCACGGCAGTCGTTTGCCCTTATGAGCGACTTCAGTGGCACTGCAACATTCACCGTATTTCCCCCCCCCCACTCCTCACAACTGCTACCCCCTCCCTTCCTGTCGCGCCGGACTCACCTTGCAAAAATCCTCTCTGCCGCAGTTTCTTTCCCTTTGTGGGAGAGGAGAGTCAGCTTGGAAATGTTTTTCGTGCCGAGAATGGAAGTTTCTGGAGTCCGTGATCTTGCATGAGTGTTTAAAGTTGTGCCAGATCATGGACCTCAGAAACTTTCATTCTCTATGAGAAAGGTGCCTGTCTCCTGCTCCTGTCCCCAACTGCTTTCTGCCTGACAGCAAGCCTGAAGCCTTCAACTGAGGGAGAAGGCCAGGCCCCTCGCACCCACATCCAGCCCACCAGAGCTCGCCATGCTGTGGGAAAAAGTGACCCTGTTGTCCCCAGAGCTTTGGAGGCCTCCTCCAAGTGGTCCGGAATGGAGGCTGGGGGAGGCTTCTGCATGCCTCCAGAGGTTGGATCCAGCCCTCGGAGGACAGCTCCAAGCTGCTGCCGCCCGGAACGGAGCTTTCAAGGGCCTGAGCCAAGCCTCGGAGGGGTCTTCCTAGCCATTTGTGCCAGGAACAGAGGTTGGGGGGAGCTTCTGCATGCCTCCGGAGGTTGGATCCAGCCCTTGGAGGACTGCTCCAAGCCGTTTGTGCCCAGAAAGGAGCTTCTGGAGGTTGGATCCAAGCCTCAGAGGGGTCTTTCTAGCCATTTGCTCCAGGAATGGAGATGGGGGGGGGGCTTCTGCATGCCTCCAGAGGCTGGATCCAACCTCCGGAGGTATGCAGAAGCCCCCCTGACCTACGTTCCTGGCGCAAACAGCTTGGAAGACCCCTCCAAGGCTTGGATCAGGCCCTTGATAGCTCTGTTCCGGGCGGCAGCAGCTTGGAACAGTCCTTGAGGGCTGGATTCAACCTCTGGAGACATGCAGAAGGGCCCCCCCGACCTCTGTTCCTGGTGCAAACAGCTTGGAGCAGTCCTCCGAGGGCTGGATCCAACCTCTGGAGGCATGAAGAAGCCCTCCAACCTCTTTTCCGGAGGCAGAGGCCATGTGGCTCCGGAGTTGGGGGGAAGCAGGAGGCAGGCACCGCAAACAGTGTGAAAATTCAGGAACCCATTCTCTGCGAAAGAAGATCGGTGCCTGAACTCACGTGATATTACGGCACCCAGGGGCTTCCATTGACTCTCCTGTCCATCAAAAGCAGGAACCGTGTCAGAGAGGAGATGGATCTTTTCAAGGTAAGTGAATCCGGTGCGGCAGGAAGGTAAGGGGAAGCATGAGGTATCTTAGTGGTCAGGGAGGCCTTGGGGGCCTGTTCCATCACTAGGCCCTCCATGGCCTTCCCCACCCTAAGATACCTCATGTTCGCTTATGTGCGTGCGTTTTAACGAGCAAGGGAGTAATGTCGTTCGAGGTACGAGATTCACTCTACGAATTTTCAAGTTATGAGTGGAATGTGCAGGCTCCATTACACTTGTAACTCAAGGACTACCTGTACTGTAAGTTCTACAGCTGGAATCCTTGGACCTCTTTAGGGTTGTTCCTAAGTTCCACTGCCCATCAGTGCAAGATAAGAATATCTAAGCTTTGAATAAAGGATCTATGGAATAAAACCTTGATTTATCTGCTAGACGTTTATCCCAAATGATGCTACAGAAAGATCTTTTCTTTCTTTTTTGCAGCTGTTGTCCCTATTATATCTCTGTTTACATGCTCAATAAATTCGGTATTCTTAGAATTATGTATCTAAGTACAAATATAAAAGCTATATCACAAGATTATTCTGTTTAATGTTGATTCATTGAGGCAGAATTCATGCAACCTAGTGTAGCAAATGTGATTTTAAAGCTTCAACCCTATTTTTTTTCCTAAATCAACCAAGGATTTGGTTAGGTGCTACCATGGTTGGAGATCCCTTCTTCTTTTTTCCTGACAATTTCCAAATATTTGTTAACTTTTTGTATAAGAGTGATAAACATTTCATCCACAATTCTTTGATTTCTACTTTCTTTAGAAGTTCATGCCCCAGCTGCTGCAGTTTCAAAAAATGGCGTCACGTTGGCTCATTACACTCCTCCAGCATTATGCTCATTTTCAGGCACAACTTACATATTTTTGCTAGGAGGTCAGCAATTTCACATCTGAGTTTTTATGAATTCTGAGGTGGATGCCATCAAGATCCAATGGTTAATCACTACTGCAGTCTTCCAAGATGTCTTAGAACATCTTCTCTGTTACCTCAAATTATTTTAGTTGTTTTGGTTCCCTCCCTCAGGATGTCTATAAGGGCTCAGGTGATCCACAAGTTATGACAGCAATTGGAACCAGAATTCTTTGTGGCTAGCGAGACGGTCATAAAGCATGACCATATCACTTCATCACTTAGCAGTGGCAATCCCTGCAGTCCTAGTTGCTATTGTTAACTGTTCAGGTGAGGCAACTTACCAATTTCCCACGAGCAAAGTCAGTGAGATGTCAGGAAGTTGCAAGTCACTAAGCAGGTAAGTGGCTGTTGCCAGGTGATGGAGGGAGTCCAGGGGCAAAGGGTACATGAGGGTGCAAGAGGGACACAGTGCAGGTTGGGGGAAGGCGTTTGTAAGAGATGCAGACAGGGGAGAGTAAGCAAGGGCGCAACAGGGTGCAAAAGATGTATGAGGAGCATGGTATAGGTTTAAGAAGGTCCACAAGGATGTGAGGGGGTAGTTGAGCGAACACAGGTCAAAATGGATATGGGAGGGTGGCATGGCAAGGGTCAGGGAGGGTGTGCAGGGGTACATGGGTGGGCAGCTGAGCACAAGCCCGGAAAGTTTGGGGGAAGGTGTGTAGGTGGGAGAGACATACCCTAGTGACTTGTGACCTTCTCTACCAGCTTCCCCACTGACTTTCTGGGGAAGTCGGCAGGGAAGATTGCAAAAGGCGACCACGTGATTTTGGGGTGCTGCAGCTGGTCACATGATCACATGAATGCACATCGTTCCTGCGTCCTGGGTTATTTCTCGGACGCCATCGGATGGTGTGACAGTGGGGTTGCTGGGGCAACTAGAACTCTGAGAAGTGGTCCCAGCCACTATTCATTCAGCTCTGTTGTAACTTCAAACAATCGCTGAAGAAATGGCCATAGGACTAGGATTACCTATAGAAATAACTGCCAAAAAAAGCATTCCATTTCCCTGCAATGTCCACATCCTCCTTGAGGATCTTTTCAGCATCAATACCCCAACCGCTTCCTTGGCTGATGTCCTACTGCAAGAGCATTATATTGTTTTTCTCAATTCTGTTTACTGGGGGGAGTGGATTCTTTTTACAAAATGCCTTATTATCACCCTGCATGATTTTTTTTTACTCCCAGAGTTTGGGCTTCCTATTGCTTTCCTCATTAGGATGGGCGTCTTTCCATTTCCTAAAGAAAAACTACGGTACTTTCCTTTTACAGCTTCCTGGATGCTGCTAGACGAGTCATGCATGTCTCTCATGAATGCATCTGATGCAACTCTAGGACGACTCTTTCTTACACTGCCAAATGCATCCCCCTTGACTCCTAGTTAATGTGGTTTTAATTAACACTAAGATATTAAGAAGAGATTTGGCTCTCTTGATTTTTCCTTGCAGTCTTTTTTCACAATTTCCTCATATCTGAGAAGTTGCCCCTTTTGTAATCAAATGTGATTGTTGCACTCAGCTGGCAGTTTTCCATTTCCATGTATGCTAAATATAATAGTATTTTGGTTGCCCACTTCTATTAGTTCCACAATACTTATATCTTGCCTCAGATCACAGTCATGATTTAGGATTAAATCTAGAATTACTCCTTTGTGGTTCATCTGTTCCAAGTTGCATTCATTTAGGACATTAGAAATTTAGTGTCTTTGTTGTATTGATTACAAACCTACTCAGTCAACATGTGCATAATTAAAGATCCCCACTGGAGTTCAACCCCACCCACCACGGAGGACCACTAATGTGTGTGTGTGTGTGGGGGGGGAAATGGAGTATAATGCCTAGAAAAAGGGTGGAAAATGAATGCAATCAATGCAGGCAGGCAGGCAGGCAGGCAGGCAGGAAGGAAGGAAGGAAGGAAGGAAGGGGAAAGATGAAGAATTTAAGCTTTTTCTTCAGCACATTTATATTATTGACCATCTTTAGCTCATCTATATTATTGCCTGAGAAAACAGAAAAGCAAACTACTTTTATAGCCACATCCCTCCATCACTATTACTGTTAATTGTTTATTTCCATCTAAGAAAATTTCCCCTATTTTCTTGCCTTTTACCTTCTCACAATCATGAAAACGGTAGACAAAAATCCTCTTTTGGAACATACAGCAACCAGTGGCACAAATTTTCTTTGGTATTTTCAAGACAGAATATATAGAGTTGAAAACTGGCTGTTATAAATTGGGAGTTGAGCTTTCCTTACTGGTGAATTTTCTTTTGGTAAGATTCTTCCCCCCAAAAGTCCACATTACCTTTGCTGAATACTTTCTGTCCATCCATTTAGGGAGTTTCATAACCAAATGGCAATGGCCTCTCCCCTCAGCTAATTTTGGTATGATGTTTTATATTAAATAGTATGAGCATTTTGATGTACTCTCCCAAGGTCCAAATGGAATATCTGATAAAATATCTAATAGTAGAGTTGCTTAGTACTCAACTCAACTATTTTGCCTTAAATTCTTCTTAAATTCATGGAAATATAAAATGTACATTTTGTAAAACAACTTGACATGACAATTTATCCACTCTCCCACCATGATAAATGCCAAAATTATTCCTTAACAAAACAAAGCAAGATTAGCAAATCAGGGGGAAACAGATCAGAATGAACTCAAAACTATGTATAAACAAGCAATAATTTAAAAGTAGAGGGTTTTGCAATCAGCAAAAAAACAAACAACTACTTAAAAGTTACTGAAGAAAACCTAATCCATATCAATGGAATACGAAGGATCATTTCCTCTCTAGAGATCTGTGTCAAAAGATAAGAACGAAGAAAGGTTGCTCTGTTCTTTGTCAATATTTTTTAAATAAAATATATTTCAAAGAAACTGTTTGATCAGAGTTTCAGAGGTTATTTGGACCCATGTTTGCTAGTCTAAAGTATTTTGCACATAGATAAAGCCATATGAAAATATTATTGGAATTCTGTAAACTTGCAGTGATTTAGGGTGAAACTATGCTATGTCCTGGCCTACAAAGTCATTTCCAAAGACAAGACAGTCCTCCTAAAACTGGCTTTGATGTTACACATGAGACATTTTTGAATCAGGGTAGAATGAGAGTTTCAGAACATTGGCAAAAACTGAAGTCAACTTACATACCCACAATATTATGGTCATAAAATACCTGCTTCAAAATGGACAGCAAGCATCTTCTTAAGGGAGGTTCTATATTTTAAACCCTAGAGCAGTGGTGGCAAACCTATGGCACGCGTGCCACAGGTGGCACTCAGAGCTTTCTCTGTGGGCATGTGCGCCTTGCCCCAGCCCTGCCCCCCCGTGGCCCCCTCACCAGCAGCCCCCCCGAGGAGAGTTGACCCGAGCGTGGCCCACATGGAGCAGCACAGCCAATGACATGGCAGCCGGGCAGCGGGGGCAAGACTCTGCCCTTGCACCCCATCACGCGCAGTTGATGCTGCGGGGTGCGGGCAGAGGGTGTGGCCACCATGGCGCTGCTGGGCTGCCTGGGCGATATGCGGCGGGCCGTGGAGGCGATGAATGGCCCTGTGGGTGGACTGGGCAGGGGTGGAGCGGGCAGGACAGGGGCGGAGCGGGGGGACAGGATAGGGCGGGGCCGGGTTTTGGACACTCGGTCTCTAAAAGGTTCACCATCACTGCCCTAGAGTTTGGGAGATGGACTATATTCATTGGCAAGAATGGCAGATATGATGCTTTATTCTTCTCATAACCAGTGAATGGTTTCCGTCCATTTATATAAGGAAAAGCAGAGGGGCGCACTCGACAAAAAGGTTTGTTTCAGACAATATTTGGTAACTATTTTTTTTTAGTTTGATTTTTAGTACAAATGCAATCTTTTTATTTTGTTGGTGCTGACCTATATATTTGTTTCATACACACACACACACTTTGTATAGATAGATAGTTTTTAATTTGTAAACTGTCTGAAGTAAACAATCAGGAGCTGCATGTCTTATAAAATTGTGCAAATAAATTCTATGCATGGAATGAGAGGCAGAATTTCTCTGCTCAACTGTGACTCAGATTTCACTGTTTCCATTGTCCTACCAAATTTGATGGGAACTAAATGATCACCTATTATTTATTTGCATTGTCCTGCACTAGTTTCCTTTTTTTTTTTTTTACATGACACTAGATAAAATACTAACCTTGGATACTTGGCTTTTATACACCTGAATTTCAGCTATAATACAGCAGCATATTGTTAATCTTATTAAACCTGATGACAATGAACTTCCATTAAGTTCAGCGGCTCCCAACCTTTTCTATACCCCGCACCCTTAGAACGCTTCTGATATATTCTTGCACCCCTTACAAAAGTTTGAAATAATGGCAACAAATTATGCATATATACTATAATTTTGAAAACCCAAATTTTCGCACCCCCTGGAATATCGCCTCACACCCCCAGGGGGTGCAAGCACCCCCAGTTGGGAACCCCTGATTAAGATCCTTCATGTTTTTTTTTCTTCAGGCAAGGAAAACTACATGTTCCCAAGAGTATTCAGGAATTCCTGAAACTCTTATTTATTCATGTAATTAAAAACAGTTTTCTGTTTGCGTTCTACTCCTTTTCAAAGCTTTTCTTTGCCTATGAACAAATGGCTATTCTGTGGAACTGCAGCATATTCCTTATGCTTCTATAATCTTTAAGCAAAGTCCATCCAGGGACATTTCTATTGTGCTCTTAGCCCAACCAGATACAATACAGCAGTGTTTGTAAAGTCTGCAAATCCTAAAGGTTCGGAAAGTCCTTGGAGGAAAGCCATCCCATGAAAGATTATTGAACAATGGTTTGAAAAGACAGTGTGTTGGAGAGGGTCAGGAAGATCCACTACCAGTCTTGAGAGCTCATCTATTTCACAGGACTGCTGCACAGATAAAATTAGAGAAGGGACAGACATCTTCTGAAAGAAAAGCAGAATATAAACCTGAATAATAACAATTATACTTTCTCAAAAAAAAAGTCTTTAGAAATTTCATACTGATGTCTAAGTTTGGGAACATTTTCCCGTACAGGTCAATGAAGTCACAAAGAAAGAATAGATAATCAAGTCAAGATGGTATGATGATATCTGACACAAAGGCCCAAAATTATACTGAAAATGTCAGGAAAAGGAATGGCTCCTACTTTTGATTCAATACAAGTCTTTGAGAAAATAATTATACAAATAATGGTTTCTAGTGATGTGAGTGCAACTAAAGCAACTGCTAGAATACAGAGAAAAATATTTCTAGTCTCAAAATTGGAAAAGCTACCCAAACATTTTAGCAGATGAATATTAGTAATTTTAACTTTCTATTGGGCATTCTGGATTTTTTCAAACATTTAACAGCAATTTCTTAATTACAAATCTGTAACAAAGAGGATGCTTCCCAGAAAACACCACTATCAAACATTCTTACAGTAGGCTACTACAGAAAAAGCTGTTTTAAGAAGCACTCTCAGTTCATGTGAAATGATGGTGAGATGCCAGACAGTCCTGGCATCTCACCATCATGATAGCAGAATATTTGAGGGGCTCCTACAAAGACGAGGGGGTCAAATTATTTTCCAAAGCACCAAAAGGCAAGATGATAAACAATGGATGGAAACTAACCAAGGAGAGAAGCAACCTAGAACTATGGAGAAATTTCATAATGGTGAGAGCAATCAACCAATGGAACAGCTTGCCTTCAGAAGGTGTGGGTGCTCCATTAGTGGAGACCTTCAAAAAGATACTGGACAGCTATTTATCTGAAACAGTATCAAATCTCGTGCTCGAGCAGGGGGTTGGACTAGAAGACCTCCAAGGTCCCTTCCAACTCTATTATTCTATGTTCTATGCATAACTTCATGGGCATCCTAGAATGTTTCAAAATTCATGCAGAGTCTGAAGTTCCATAGCACAAAAGTATTTCTGGAAAAAGTTATCTAAAATGGAACCTCATGAGCCAAAGAATCTCATGAGGCATACTAGCCATTAATTCAGAGCAAACATTACAACTATCAGAACCTTCTGAGTTCTTCCATAATTGAGGTTTTTTTTCATGTTGTGCCTATCACAAAGCACATATTTTTTAAAAAAACCATTAAGCAGCCTCATACATTCATGAACCAGAAATAAGTTGAACAAACCATGTCAAACCAGCCAAGTTATTTCTTGTTTCAAGTCTTCGTGATTTAACTGCTTGATTAAGTACAATTGAGAAAAAAAAATACAAATCACTTTCCTTGAGTTGCATATCCTGCCAATATATTAGAAAACATGTCCCGACAATAATAAACAAAAAACATGGAAGCATTATGATACAAACTTTTGAATAAGACAGTCATGTTTTTCTTCCGTTTTGGGCAACCACACTGATGTGTTTTTTTTAAAAATAAACACTAAACTTCAATTACTTCACACTGATAATAGATTATATACATAAAAGTATACAAAATCAGAAAGAAGGTGTAAGATATATTAGCTTTCATTGTCTCTTTAAAGTAACATATTCATCCACTTTGTTCAATAGTTATATTTTAAGGAAATGTTAACATATCAAATTTAATAATCATACAAAAGGTTTACATATGTTTTCATTGTTATTAGAGGCCAGATGTAGATTTTCTATATCAAGGGTTTCTAGAGCTAAGCCAACTTACTTACTAAAACAGTGGCAGGTGTTACATCCCCCCCTTTTTTTCACAGACCAAACAGCCATGCCCACAAAACTACTCTCAAAGTACATTGTGATAAACATAAATTTGCTGATATTTGGACAAGATCAACATTTCCCATCAGACGACATTGGAAATCAGCTCTGGACTTCAGAAGCTCTTTTGAGTTTGGCAGACAACATGCATTCTTCAAAAGTGATCCAACAATATAATTCAAAGCACACATATAAAAACATAATGGTATAGAAAGCCTGCTTGAAGCCTTGGAAGACCTGTAAGCAGGGATATAGAATAGAAAGACTGGAGCATCAAATTCCTTGCCATGTCAACAAAAGAGTGGAAACTGATATTGTAGCCAAAATAACCTTATTTCCAGGATCAAGGAACTCCAGGTTTTGCAAAAGAACAGAGGTACATCAAGGGGAAAAGAGCCCAAGATAAAGAAAAAGCAAGCACAAACTAAAAAAATTAAGAATGCTTCATAGCCATACAACATTGAGCTTTGCTTTGGGCACAAGGAAATCTAGAATGCCAGGAGAAAAAGGAGCATGAAACCTTCAGAAAAAAAATGATATGGCTAGCTGGCACCAACCTGCAACAAGGCTTACAATTCCTACTTATTATGTAACTTAAAAGATAATTTATATTTAATGTATTGCTCAAGTTTTCCCTCATTTTTTTCCACAGGATATGTTTATCTAGAACAGTAATAATAGAGCTACCAGATCTAAGCTCCAAAAATCTAAGACAACCAATCTATGAAAGTAAAAAAAATATGTAGCTAGATATGTGGATCATGATCTAGTAGCCAGAAGTAAGAGACACAGACAGATGAATGTCTGGTCTATAAGGAGAGCTATTATTGGCTAAGATAAAGTATTCTTTCCCTTGTAATCTCTGAGGCGAAAATCTCATTGAGACTACACTGGAATTAGCTTCTTATATTAGATGCAGTGCTTTTTTTGTAAAAAAAAAAAAAAAAAAAAAAAAAAAAAGGTGCCGGAACTCACACACGTCATATAACCCGCCTTGCCTACCCTACAAGGTTCCATCCAAAAAAGGTACCAGAACTCTGTTCTGGGCGTTCTATGACAAAAAAAGCCCCGATTAGATGTATTAACACTTACAGTACACTATCTTATTAAGAATGACGTTAATTTTAGCACAGGGTATGAAACAGTGCACTGGCAGACATCAATCTGCCACCCCAAAACTTCTTCATTGCCCACTAACCTCCATGTCTCATCTGATATTCTCACTGTATGCAAGCACAGGTATGCTTTGCATATTTATCTTGAATACTGTAAACAATGAAGAGGATTTACAAATTCTTTTCTTACTGCTCAAGTTTGAGCCATTTGATAAATGTTTCATCTACTCTCATGATAGTTTCTTCACATATTGCTCTTATATTCAGCCAATATCCGCCCACTCTGTATTTGCACAAAGCACTCCATAATTCAAATCTATTCATCATACACTTTGTCTAAAACTGTAACATACAATAGATCTCACATTGCTATATTTCTCTATAACCTGATAAGGAAAAATACGTCTGCAGAGAGTGGCAGAAAGCCACTTCCCAAATTTTGCTCCCTGACACCTCTTATTTATTTTCTATCAGAATTCTGACAGAAAGGCTTACTTAACAGACAAAAAACAATTATAATTTTAATCAAAATTACAGGTATTCTCAACTTACAATTATTCATTTAGTGACCGTTCGAAGTTACAACGGCACTGAAAAATGTGACTTATCACAAAACCAATCCTTGCACTAGTGACATTACAGTATCTCTATGGTCATATGATCAAAATTTGGGTGCTTGGCAACCAGCATGTATTTATGATGGTTGCAGCATCCCAGGGACATGTGATCTTCATCTGTAACATTCCCAGTCAGTTTCCTGACAAGCAAAATCAACGGGGGAAGCCGGATTTTCTTAATGACTGCATGATTCAATTAATAACTGCAGTGATTCACTTAACAACTGGTTGTAAGTCAATGACTACCTGTACTCTGTATTATCTTCTTTTAATATTAATCTTTGCTTTCTTTGACTATATTTCTCGAATTATATTTTTCTGTCTATAAGCAATCAATATGTTGACTTTTTTCTCTTTTGTCTCTCTCCCCCTCATCCAGCGTTCTAATGTTAATATAATTTCACAAACCTCTATAGCAGCGATTCTCAACCTATGGGTCGCGACCCCATTTGGGGTCGATCGACCATTTCACGGGGGTCGCCAAGGAAGGCTGTCTGCCATTTTTTCCCCCTTTTCCGGCGGGTGCCTTACCTCCCTTGAGCTGGGCCAGCTGGTGGTCGGCCTGCTCCATCTCTGCCGCTTGCCAGCTACGCCTCGGCCGGCGAAGGGGGCGGAACCACGCATGTGCAGCGCTCCCGGGCAGGGAAAGTCCTCAACTTACGACCGGTTGGGTAGTCCTCAACTTACGACCGGTTTAGTCCTCGACTTATGACCGGTTGGGGGTCGCGGCATTAAAAAGGTTGAGAACCACTGCTCTATAGTACTTTGTAGCATGAATTTATTCACTCTGTTCCAAGCAGTTTCCACATCTTCTTTCATTACATCCACTTTCCATTCGTTCTGTTAAGGACTTTAATCTTGTCATAAAGGACTTATAATTCTTATAGTCACTCTGTATTCACTGTAGTTTCTTTTTCTTTCCTAAGATCTACTCTTGACTCTACCAAAAACTCAGAACATCTCATCACTCTTGTATCCTTTGTTAATTCTTTCAGACTTTCATCTTATCAAATCAAGTATGCTTTTAGATTCATTCCTTTGCTAGGTTAATGCATGAATAAACTTATGCTATAATATGTATTCATAACACACTTTTTTTGTAAGCAGATATTCAGCAAACAAGTACCCTTCTCATTCATACTACTTGGATACTTAAGACGGCCTAATCATGCTCCTCAAAAGTAGGAATTCATGATAGTTGCATGTTATGCTCCAGTTAGTAGCGATATGAGGTACACATATTGACTCATCATGGGTTGGTCAATCAAAACTTTTACATAACTTTTTTTTAGCACTATAGGGAAGGACGAGATTACCAGCCTTAGGTGTACCCATGGCATATGCAGGATTCCCCATTAACAGTAAGGATTCAGTACAAATTTATTGTGGCATGTTTTGGCCAACATGTAACAAGCTCAAGAACCCGTGTAGCCCAGTTCTATTCTAAGCATGATCTTACAGTTCTGTACAATGTGGGCTCTCTAATCTAAAGACCATGAGGGAGCCCTCATACCTTTGCCAGGTAGGAAGCAAATGCTTTACATAGCATACAGCAAACTCATCGAATCAGCCTTCTCCTTTAAGGAGGCAATTCGTAGTAAAAAATCCATTCTTTCAGTTTCACGCGCTATCTTCCCCGATTCAAGTAAAATCCCGAAGATAACCAATTGACTTTAAAACAAACAATAAAAAAAAAATCCTCTTAATACTTTCAGTGACACCGTAGTTAAAAAAAAAAAAAAAGTTTGACAAAAGATACCCGGCTCGGGAGACCGGGGAATGTTTAAAAAAGATTCACGAAAAAAAGCAAGGCAAGGATTGATCTCCAGGGGTTACTAGAAAAAACAAACGTAACGCCCCCCAAACAATGGGAACAATCTGAGTGCCCGTTCTCGCCTTTGAAAATTAACACCTCGGAAATCAGCTGTTCCCTCCCCCGCCGCCCCCCGAGTGAGAATGTTAAGCCTCGCTTCGCCCAAGAAGCTTAAGTGAAAATGTGGCTGGTTAAAAGGGAGCTCACTTTACTTTATAAGTGTGCTTACTTTATAGTTCAGTGTGTTATCGGGAACGAGACAACGAGATTACTTCAGTACAGCATTGCGCTTCAGCTGATTATCGGCGGAGGGGCTGTTAAGAACGCAGCCTTTTTCTCCCCCCCCCCAACCCCACCCGCCGGACGCCAAAAGCAACTCCTTCTGGCAACCCTTTTCCAAGCGATTTCCACAATAGGACCGACGAGGGAGGGGAAGCAGGAGAAAAGAGCGCTCGCCTTCGGAGGGACCCCGCATTTCCCCTCGGGCTCTCCCCTCCCGTGGACTAAAGGGGGGTCCTCGTTTCCCACGCCATTCCCGTAGTGCCAGGGCAGATTCGTCCGGTTCTGCGCTTACCTCTCGGGGTTGCTCCCCACAAGGCAGAAAAAGTCCTCAGAAGAAGCCGCGGCGGGATCAGAAAGAGGCAACTAAGCTAAGCAAAGGGAGGGGGGGGGAAGCGGGAGGCGAGCGAAGCAACCGGGCTTTGTTTCGTCTTCGGAGTCCGCTGGCTCCTGTTGCGTCCCTCGGGAGGAGCGGCACTTCGGAAGGGAGGCACCGAGAGAGAGAAACAGAGAGGGAGGGGAGGGGGGAGAGAGAGAGAGACGAAGAGCGCGCGCCAGAGATCTCCCGGCCGCGCCAGCCTCGGCAGGGCGCTCCCACCCCCCGCGATCTGCAGAGGGCAGTCCGGCCCGAACCAGGGCGGACAGCGGGAGCTTCGGAAAGGAAGAGGAAGTCGCGTTTGGGCCGAGGACTGGGAGCAAACAGGGAGGAGGGGAGGGAGTCAGTCCGGAAAGGCGGGAGGCCGGTCAGCAGCCGGGGAGCCGGCGGGGCGGGCGGCGACCAGGTTGGCACTTGAGGAATGCCGAGCGGGCTGTGGCAGAACTGCAGGCAGGAGAGGAACTGCAGGTGGCTGGGCTTCGGCTTCGGGGCTGGGCGTTCTTTCCGCCGCAAACACGAAATCCGTGCGAGTCGGCCGTCGCGAAACGTAGCAAAACAAAAGCCTGTGCGGATAGGCTGGAGCGCTTTTTCCCCTCGCCAGGTAGACCGTTCCTTGGTGATTGTTTTTAATAAGCACAGATTCGAGGATTGTGCAAGAACTTTCCCCTTTAAGGATAGTTGTAAGTACAGGTCCTCGAATTACGGCTATAATTGGGTCCAGAATTTCCCTTAAGCAAGATGGTTGTTAAGTGAGTCGCTCCTGATTTTAGGACCTTTTTTTTTTGACATAGCTGTTATGCAAACCCAGCTTCCCCCATTGACTTACCTCGTCGGGGAAGGTCACAGATGTCAATTGCACAATCCCAGGATTCTGCAACCATTGTAAATACATACCTGTTGCCAAGTGTGCAAATTTTGTTCACATGATGTGAGGCTTGTAAGTGTGAATACTGATTGTAAGTCACTTCCTTCAGTGCCTTTGTAACTTTGAACAGTCACTAAACAAATAGTTATAAATCAAGGACTACCTGTACAGCAAGATCTCTTAGAAGTAGCTGGAACAGAGGTTAAAAATTGTAGTTTTTTCTATATGATGCTTCTGTTAACCTGGGTTACCTGATGCAGGTTGTAAAAATCTTGAATGAATACAGTACTGGAGAGTAGAAAGCTGCTATTTATGGGTTGTCTGGAGTTTTGCAGACCAGATATGGTAGCATTCATTAACTCCTTACCATCCCAAAAACACACAGGCAAGGCAAACCTATTCAGTGTCCACTTCTTGTCAGCCCAGTCAGCTAAATTCAGCATATTTTTTTAGCCTTGGAAGGGCTGGATGCAAAAAGATACCAAACTCTCATGGAAACCGCCTTCTGTTTTCCCTTCCAGGCCTTGCTGGAACGCTCTCTGCTCAGCCAAACCAGTGAAACTCACCAGCTGCACATAATGTAATAAGACATAAATCTTCTACTTAAAGACAAATTCTGCTACTTGTTCTGGACAAAACTACTTATTTTAGTAGGGGGAAAAAAAAACCTTGGAATCCCCATTTCCCAGCCACAAAACTAGAATGGATTTATGCAATGATAAAATCATGCCTGGAGAAAACATTTTACAAATAACTAGAACTGCATGAAAATGGTTGAAATGGGACCTTTTGAAGAAAAAAAAACCCTTAACAAAACTGAAATATCAGAAAGCTTTAATGTAGTAAACCATATTTTATTGAAAGCAATAGAGATAATGTATTCAAATTACAGTTTAATTAATATTACTGGGAATGACAGGCACTTCTCATTCCTAATTTCACAGCCATTTGATTACATGTTACTGTTGAAACATTAAATATTGCTTCTGATTCTAAATCAACTTTAGTTCTATAATATACTCAAAACTAAGTGTGAAAGTCAAATGATTTGCAGATCCCAAACATTTTACTGAAGCTCATATTTCAACTTACCTTTGATATTCACTTATTTGAGGGATTGCCTCTTCCCTCATCTGCCCATCCCACCAGAACCAACAGAATGGGAATGTTACTCTTTCCGTTGTTCAGGGAATTACATTTTGCTGTGGTGCTCAAATTTTCTCCCCCCCCCAATATGAGGTAGGCTTCACGAGTCCTGAGCTTTCAAAAGTCCCTCAAAACCTGGTTCTGTCAGCAGGCCTGGAGACACTGGACAATGGATGAACTTGTGAGTTGGCGCCATTATCATTAACATCTTCCTGTCTCTTCTTTTCTTGTTTAGTTTTGCTTTTATACATTTTAATGCTTTTTAATAGTTATTTTATAGGTGGTGGGGGACAAGGAAGAAGCCTCCCTGAAGAGAGCAACAACACAGAACTGGCTATTTCTTCAATGACAGTGAGACAATCTTTGTGATCTCCTGGCTTGAAATACATTTATTTAGTGTATTGCCATATGCTAAATAAATAATATAAGTAGTCCTTGATTTACAATAGCCACAGGGAGTGCTAGGATTGCCATCATAAGTAGATGCGGTCATAAGGCAAGATGTCATGTAACCGTACCGATTTACTCTGGCAATCCTGTTAACTGAGAATCTTAGGTCATTAAGCAACAACCCACCCCATCAAGTTGTTCTGGACTTAATTCTGTCCAGCCCAGAGCCTCAATAAGGTAGGGGCTGCCTCCAACTCCCCCCACTACTTATTGCCCTCCCCACTCTGCCCTTTTGGCTGCCCTGTACCCTGCTTTGTGGAGCAGCAAGCAGCCCCAGAACTGTGCAGCTTTGGGGCTGCTTGCCATTCCCCAGGAAGTCCCAGCCCACCCCAGCAAGCATTTGTTGATCCAGCTGCCTTCTCTCCTATTTCCCTACACTGACATTCTGCCTTTTGCTATCTCCTTTTTGGACCCAACTTGTTTGGCTAAGTCACTAAGGTTTCCTACACATGATTTCTTGAGTGCTGTCTTTGGAAAGTGCATTGAATTCATAAAGCTATGAGAAGCTGGGTCCAAAAAGGAGATAGCAAAGATAGCAAGGCACTTCTGCTTTGGCCACAGTGAGTAGATGAAAAGGGCAAAAGGTCAGCCACAGAGTCATGTGGTTCTGGGCCTGCTTGCTGCTTTGTGAGGCAAGGTGCTGGGTGGTCAAAAAGGTATAGATGGGAGAGTGGACGCACTCTTGTGGTTATGAGTGCAGGTAAGCTACTAACAAACTGCCCAATTTTGATCACATAACCATGGGGGCACATAGCTTTGGGCATGGATCATAAATCCATTTTTTCAGCCCTGGCATAACTTCAAATGGTTGTTGAACAAGTGGTCATAGGTCAAGGATTAGCTGTAGAAGCTTGAAGAAATATAGCTACTTGAAGTAATGCTGACACATTAAAGTGGATGAGCCACTATAAATGTACTTTTCAGACTGGAAAATATCTAAATTCGGAATACTCACACATTCCAGGGGGCTATTTTATGGAAGTGAGATTTAAGCAGCTAGACAAAATGGTTAAATATGAAAAATTTAACCAAGTTCCTTGTCATGTATTTGTGAAACTCCAGAGATGGAGGACATAGCACATATATTCTTGAATACCAATTATATGAGAAAGATCAATATCTTGGATTACACATTAGACAATGGCCTATTGGAATTCATAGATTAAAACAATATATTTGTATGTTCAGAACTGAAATATATAAAAGTGCTTCTTTTTTCTGAATAAAACAGTATTATTGGGGATTGCATATAAGGATCTGATTGGGATAAGTCAGAAATTATTTACATTTCCTTTTCATTCTACTGTTTACTCTATTTTGTTATACATGGTCTTATTGTCCTATATTTTGTATTCTGATATGGCCTTGTGCCTAATCATTAAAGATTATTATTTCAAAGCAAAACGTTTTTTTCATTTGGCAGTCTTAATAATGAGTAACAGGATGGGTCACTGACTTTTTAAAGGAGAGTTGTAAACATAATGCTTTTGTTTTTCCTTCCTGGAAAAAAGGCTCCTGTTCAATTCATTGTTTTTGAATTCTGTCGCTAAAATCGAACTATGAAATAACTGCAATTAATTCCTCCAGCCATTAGAAGTATTAAAGAGGCTTGTTGCAATTTACAGAGGTAGGAAATTCTCTTCTTTTCCCACAGAGAGAAAGCCCAGGTGAGGTGTATTTGCCCAACATTGAAGTAGATTCTTTAAGACGGTATTTTATTTCCTGCATGCAGCAAGAAAGAAGACAGATTTATTGAACTATGAGCATAATGTACATTAGTAAACTTGAACAACTTTTATCAAACAAAGCTTTAGAAATAATAGAAGAACTAGCAACTGAAAAAAATATTAATTTGTCCAGCAGCTAAACTGAATGTGAGCAGTTTTTGTTTACAGCTGTAAAGACCACAAACATTACAGTAAAATTACTATACTGGTAAAAAAAAAAATATCTTTAGCTCAGGATTGAAATGAGGGGTCATTGGTGCTCTCTGAGCTTGGTTGTATTTTTGCAGGTGTTTCATTACCCAAGCTAGGTGTGTTACCTAGTTTGGATAATGAAATTACTATGATCAGTAGAATTGCATGAGAAGACATCTGTTGCCAGAGGAAAGATCTTCTAATATGGAAAACCTTTCAAAGACTTGATTATGGTAGATCAAACAATGTTTCATATTTTGAAATTTATACTTGTGCTTGAAACTGTACACAAACTATCCATTATCTCCAAATTATAATCCACCCAGAGTCATTGGTTGAGATGGGCGGTTATAGAAATTGAATTAAATAATTAAGTTAAATGTTTCACTCTTCTTCAGGTTGAGGTCTCTTTATTGTAATGGGTCTGCAAATGGCAACGAACCTTTATTCTGGAATTCTTATAAATTAGGCTTGTATTACTTGTGAAATAATAAAGGCTAGATGTAAATAAATGAATGAATAAATAAATAAAACTTACTAATCTAAAATGGCTTATGGACTAATAGCTAGCAGGCAGTTCACAATGAGCCTTTTTATAAATGGGCACTATAGTGGCTAAACCCCAGTTCTCTGGTATTTGTGCAGTGTGATTAATATAGGAGAACAGAGAAGCAAGTACAGGGGTCCACCATTCCTTATTGTAAGAGTTTAGCAGTAATAAAATCATTATCTGGGATTTAGCCAGGCTGTTTTATGAGGTCTTTTATTTCAGAACTTGCAACTGATGCCCCATTGGGGTGCTTGTCAATATAGAATTCGACTTTGAATTTAGGCAGGTCTTGTGCATATACTGTTCTAAAATGGTCTTCTTCTACTGTTGCTGGTATGCGATAAGAAACTGAAGGGGAGGCATTATTTGAATGGAAAGCTACCAAGCACCAAAATAAGGTTTGCTTTCTGAGTTTTGATGCCACTATTGGTTGTAGCTAGGAAGGCTTGGTAAATTCTCTTTTCTTGGTTTTCAGTAGGTCTTTATTCAGTTCCCCCACACACACCCACCCTGTGGTATCTGAGCACACAATACTGGCTGGAGTAACTGATGAATTTCCATACCGTAAAATGTAGTTTTCAGGTCCACCCCCAACTATTGTAAAGTAAGTCTGAGATGCTACCTTGAAAAAAGCAGTTCAGACTTTGCCTCTTTGCACTCTTAGGTCCATTTAACACAAACCAGCCTTGATCAAAGTGAATGTTGGCAACAGTAATGAATGTTGGCAACAGTAGCCATTTCCAGAAATAGCTTACTAAATGCTCATATTACTGAGATGCTAGGAAGAGAAGTGCAATCAGGTTGATTATCTAGGTAGAATTTTGTATAAAGGGTTCCTTGCGATTACAATGTAATAATTAATCAGTCTTGTATTGGCCCAATGAGAGAATTCATGAGAAAAATTGCTACTGATAGCTCCATTCTGTAAATATAAACTCATAACTTCCAATGATTTTTTTATTAGCAATGAGTAAAGAAGTGAAATTTCACCATGTGATACTTAGTAGACCTTAGCAGATGTTGCCTATAGTATTTGAAGCAGCATGCAAATTGATTTTAAAAATCATGTTTTAGTCAACAATCTATGAGGTTTTTTTTTTACTGGTGGTATTCCTTACCACTTTCAAAAACATTAATAGCCATAAAATACTAACATGTTTTAAGAAAAGACCATTCAAAAATTGAATTCTATGACCAGTCTTAGTTTCTACAAATGCTAACACTCTGAAAATGTATGGATCTGCCAATTGGAATAATTCCCTTTGAGCTGTGTTCTCTTTTATTATCTTGATACCTGAGTTTCTGCTCCACAAAATGGCTTGCTTTTCCAAAGAGAGCATAGCAGATACTGTAGTTCTAAATAAGCCACGTTTGTTTGTCAAAGATTTATTCATATTCTGTATTTGAGAACATTTTCCTTTCCTCTAATAAACTGGTTGCCTAGCAGAGACAGCTTTGCATTGTAGAGTGAAGTGCTTCATTTTCCTCTGAATACTAATTTTGTTCCAGGTTTAGCAGCTAGAAGTAAAGTGGGAAGTGTGGGAAGTTAACCCAGAGAAGGAAATATTAAAAAGGCAGAGAGAAAGATATTGTTCACCAAAAGGATTTTGGCGTCTCGGCATAGTCAGCTGAGTCCATCGCTGACTATAGGGGGCGAAACTTTGGCCCCCTCGGAGAGGGTACGCAACTTGGGCGTCCTCCTGGATTCGCGGCTGACGCTGGATGACCAGTTGTCGGCCGTGACCAGGGGGGCGTTTTATCAGGTACGCCTGATTCACCAGTTGCGGCCTTTTCTGGACCGGGACGC
>NW_015386289.1:1991723-1992780 GCF_001527695.2 Protobothrops mucrosquamatus
TAGTTCAGTGGTTCTGAGATCACATCTACCAGTTCCTTGAGGACTTTGGGTGTAATCCATCTGGTCCTGGTGATTTGAACTCTTCTAGGCTGGATAAGTGCTCACTTACCATTTTCTTGCCTATCTTAACTTGTGTTTTCTAATCTTTTTTATGGTACTGTTTTTGATAAGTTGGACTGTTTGCTTTTTATTATTTTTGGACTGTGGTCACAAGCCTTAGTTCATTTTGAGCTTAACTTTCTTCACCTCATCTTTGCAGGCTCAGACTATTTGCTAATATACTGCTTTAGGTATGTGCCCCTCTTTCCACTTTTTATACTGGTCCATCTTATATGTCAATTTATCAGAGAGTTCTTTATGCAGCCATGCTGGTTTCTTGTGAGAGCTATTATTTTTCTTCTTTGTTGGTATTGTGCTAGACTGGGTTATTTTTTAAAATTGCCCAAGCTTCTTGAGTTGTTTCCCCTTGAGGATTCTCATCCATGGAATCCCTCCCAAGTCCTTTCAAGTTTATTGAAATTAGCTCTCTTAAAGTCCAAGACTCTAGTTGACTGTGTTCTATTGTCATGTGCTTCCTATGCACCTTAGTTAGCTGACTAGCAAAAAGTTCATCTATTTCCCCTTTCATATTGATCCAAACGCATTGAAGACAGTTTTCATCATTGTTGTGTCCCATTTCTGTAGATATGTAGTTATTTCTTATATAGAGAGAAACTCTGCCTCCTTCTATTTGGTCTGTTTCTTTTAAACAATTGCAAACCATTTATTTTGTACATTGTTTCATTGGAATACCATTTCATGGTTTCCAAAATTGTCATTCCTGATTTTTTTGGTCAGTGTCTGTTGTTGGGTTAATCCCCTTCTCAATTCTGTCTAAAAGGTGTTAATTTTTGTTCCAGGGGGAATCCAGTGTAAAATTATTCTATTGTTGTGTAACTTTTGGTGTTTCTATTCTAACTCTGTCAAGTCTAATTATCTGTCTATCCTTTTCCTGAAAAATGTGTGTCTATTTACAAGAGCCTTTGAAGCTCAAATCTGCTTGTGTAGGGAAATAATT
>NW_015386289.1:1994126-2057634 GCF_001527695.2 Protobothrops mucrosquamatus
AGGAACAGGAAACTATCCCAAGCAGGGCTGGGAGGGGGGTATAAAAAGACCTCCTGCCCATGTGCTCACTCTCTTTTCCTTCTCCTCTGCTGCTTATCTGTCTTCTGCAATAAACTGTAACCTTCTTCCCAAAGCAGTTGCCATGTTTGCTTATTTATTCCCGGCTTGGATGAACCAGGATGAAGACTTACTTCTAACAGAAGATTCGCCCTTCTGAAAAACATTATCAATTGTGGTAACCGATCCAAACAGGAGAGCTTGTTGATCTTTGCAACAAAGGGTTGTGAGCAGAGTTTTCTTAACGAGTTAACTCACTGTGTTAGGTCAGGTGCTATTTTAACCATGATTTGTTTTATACAAAAATGTGTCACAGTGACTGAGTTGATATAGTATGTTGAGTCATAATCCGTAATTTATAAAGCAAAATTCTTGCATTCAAACAATGCACAGCCAAAGCACCTGGTCATTTAATTCAATCAAATCAGGACGATATTCTTCAAATTCATGTTCAGCCAAAAGGTAGCTAGTCATTCATTCTCAGGCTAACCTGCTTAACAGGGTTTTAAGAATGCATTTATATGCTTTCATGTACAAATGTATTCTACCTTTCTTTCCTCCAGAAAGCTCTGAAAATTTTAACAAATGCTAATAAAGTAAATTTTACCAGTAATACATGAAAAAATGAAGAAACCAAGTTACTTTCCTGTACATTGTCCTCTATTTTGTATGATTCAAAACAAGGAAACATTTGTTTTAAATTTCTCTCCTTCTTTCTCCTCCCCCTTGGGGGAAAAATGCACCCAAACTGGTTCATTTTTTTAATATTATAAAAGTTAATTTAATAAAGAGGGAAGGACTGTATAGGCCTCTAATCTCCTTCAAAGAGGATTGAATTTCATTTTACTGATGAATTTAAACTCCACCTTTTTGCTTATTCTGACACTTAAAATGGCTTACAACAATAAAAAGAGACCAAGTACAAACCAAAATTATTACAACTGAGACTACAGATAAAACGAGTCACTATACTTAACAGTTCATTAATTAACAGTTAATAATAATTAACAGTTAAAAGTTTATGAAAGAGATGTGTTTTGACCATCTTCCTAAATATGGTGCAGATTGAAGCTAAACACATCTAGTTGAGTACATTCTGTAGCTGAGGAGCCACACAAGCCTTTTTTTGTGTAATCAAGAGTTCAGGTTTTTGGCAGCCAGGGCATCTTCAGAAGAAGCTTTCCCACTAATCTAAATGCCTGGGCAAATTCATGGCTAGATAGAGACAGTCTCATTGATAATTAGTTCCCCAAGCTGTTGAGGACTTGAATGGTCAATATGAATTACGCTTAACAGGTAATTTGTAGCCTATGCAGATCTTTCCGCTTATCACATCAATACCACATTTTGTGTCAACTGCAATTAACTGATTCTTTCTAGAGTATCCCCAAATGAAAACTATTGCAATAGTTGAGACAGGTTGTAACCAAGGCATAGGGAACTGTCACAAAGCCTGATTGGCTCAGGAAGAGTTATGGTTGGTATAATTATGCTAATGTACTCATTACCACCTGCAAATCCAATTACACCTAGGGTTAAGGGATGTGAATCTCTGCAATGGGTTATAGCAGGGGTCTTCAAACTTGGCCCTTTTATGACATGTGGACTTCAACACCCAGAATTCCTCAGCCAGGCACGCTGGCTGAGGAATTCTTGGAGTTGAAGTCCACAAGTCATAAAAGGGCCAAGTTTGAAGACCCCTGGGTTATAGGATTATCTTTAAGGAAAAGGAAGAACAGTCAGACATATTTGAGTCCAAGACAGAAATGTAATTTGAGAAAGTGTCTCAGTCCTGACTTTCCCCAATTCTCTTGAAGATAAAAAGAGGGAGTGGAAAGATGCATTCTAACCGGGAAGATTATGTTAATATAATCATGTAATAAAAGTAGTGTCAACATTCACTGGTGTAACTTTGAATGGTCACTAAATGATCTCTTGTAAGTTGAGGACTACTTCTAAGTCAAGACCTTCATGACTCTCAATAACTTCATCAAGAACATATTTTTCATCCATCTCCTTTATTTATGAGTGGTAGATTTGACTTGCAAACTATTTTGAGATGGAAGAATGGCCCTCCTTCTGAATTCTTGTTTTTTTGTCTCAAGCTTCAACATATTAACAGCATTTTGGGAACTGTAATCTGACATATCTGGAGAACACCAGGCTGAGAAAGACTGGGCTAGATTGTTAGTGAGCTATGTGTTTGCTTCTGCTGATGAATTCATAGTGCTTTACATGTTTAGATTTTCAAACACAAACTTCATTTAATTTTAGCCAAAGATTTGGTTTGTTATCTTCACAGGGCTATGAGTATATGAAGGCTAAATCTAACAAAGGCCAGGCTGTCATTTGGCTGTGCACACTGCTGTTTTCTCTGCTTTAATACTTACCAATCCTTACACATTTGTTGTAATGTCTAAAATGAAGTTATGCAATCTCAAAAAGAAAGCAAAATAATTTATTACATGTACAAATGATACAGCCATTAAATGATGTGCAAGTCCCCTCAAAAGAATGAGAAGTATGCAACAACAGGCATATCTCACATTAGTTCCAATAAATTCTTGGCAAGAAATATGTCAGTGGAGTGCATAATCTCAATGGAGTGCATAAATTGTTGGCATTCGAGATTAAACAGTTCTTTTTCAGCAGATATATTCATATGGAAACTTTTCCATTCACTTCAGAGTAACTTGGTTGCCTATACATACTATCACAGAATTGGAAGGGTCCTCTGAGACCAACTAATCCACCTGTAAAGAAATGCTCAGTTCAGGATCTGCTAAAACCATTCAGAAATTTGGTTATCTACCATCTTATGAGGTAATCTTTCCATTGATTTGACATCTCTTATCATTAGGACATTTCCCTTAACAGTTGATTCTGGTCCTGCCCTCCAAGGCAACAGAGAATAAATCCAATTCCTCCTGTACGGTATATGACAACCCTTTATATTACAATAAATATCTCAAGATTGCTATTATACTATTCTACAGGCAAAATATTTTGCCATTCCTTATTAGATTTGATTTCCAGTCCCCTTATTGTCATGGTAGCCCTCTTCTGACCTGCTCCACTTTGTCAATGCCCTTTCTAGCTTGGGGTGCCCTGAAGTCAACATAGTATTTCAAGCAGGCCCTGACAAGAAAGTGCAAACTTTGGTAATGTAGACTGTATGCTAATAGCATTTCTAGCAACTGCATTGCACTATTGGCTCAGGCTCAACTTGTGATCTAATGGAATGCCCAATCTGTAACTTCTTGTAATTTCTTTCCCTTTTTTGAAAGTAGTCACACCTACTACTGTAAGTATTGGGACAGCTTGCTCCACTCCTACAACATAAGGCAGTACCAATCAGCACAAAGAAGCATCTCATACAAAGAAGCATCTTCATCCCCACCCTATGTTACCAGTGCCAAACATGGACACTTTCAATAAAACATAAATGAAAGTCACCACAGAAATGAGATGGTTGAAGAGAGAAAATCAGAAATGAGACCAAGAGAAAGAATAGGCATAGAACCAATCTTAAATTACAAACTGGTTTGTTTACCTGAAGAGGATGTTGTGGGATTCCATAATGTACAAGGCATATACAAAAAGAAGAGTAGCTCAAAAAACACGAGGCAGACCCAGAAGAAGTTGGAGAGACACACTACAACAACATCAGTTAACAATGGCTGAGTCTGCCAGAAGAGCAAGAACCAGAACTTTATATTTTCCTCGACACCCAAAGTGGTAAAAGAGGAAAGGGAGTGAGTGGGTGGATGGGAGAGAGAGAGTTACACCTACTATTCTAGGACTTTGTTAATTCTCCAAAAGTTCACAAATATTAGTTAGTAGTTCTGCAATCACTTTATCTTTCTTTATATTTCTAAGATATCCAAAACTCATTTTACATTCTTGCAAGTAAAATGATCAGCTAGAGCGGACAGGAATTTGTGACCTCCCAGCTCTTGGTAATGTTAGATGTCAGAGTAGCTGAAATCTCCCATTGCCAATATTGCCTGTTTTCAGTGTTAAGTTTGGAGAATGAGGAGTTTTCCTAGGCCCAGAGCTTGTTTCTATTTCCAGTTTAGAAACTGCAATGTAAGTTCGAAAGTGGTAATATATTAGTTGGTGTGTACAAAGAAAAGGAAAAGATATTCATCTGTACCAAAGAAAACACATTTCCGCCACAATATTTCTGCCATTGTTTGAAATATAGTTCTTGAGAACAGTTTGTAAGAGTTTCATCTTACTTTAGTGATAAATTAAAAACCCATAGAAAAATAATTAGCCCAAAACATGAGTTGGTTTCATGTATTTTTCTATCTTTATTGAAACACCAAGGATCACAGGAAAAAGCTGTAGGTTTAAAGACAGGTGACCATTTGGTGCCTGGTATAAACATATGCATGCACACACAAATGTACTAGCAAAACCTGAGCCATTATTACCTTGTGCTGCTGATAAAAAAAGAACAAAAGTACAATCAGTGTGCACCAAGGAGAGATGTGCCAGTTATAGGCTAAATGTATATATACATTATTTAATGTATGAGAGTAAATATGGCAATTTAATAGATTTAGACCAGCTCAGAAATGATAATAGGCATAACTACCCAAAAGTCATTGCTTCAATTTCTTGCACGTTGCTCATTCATATCAGTGATGTTTGTGCAAGAGAACCTCTCAGTAGATGACACCCCTCATATTTAAGCTGATTCAGTTGAAGTTTTGTAATAGAAAAGCACAAAAGCAGATGGCTCATTTGGAGTGGTGTTCTTACAGAATAAACACATATTAGTCAATTTTCAGTTTCTATGTCCCTTCTGGAATAAAGATTGCTTCCCTGATACAAAATTTGTATTTTCAATGAAAAATAAATACAATAAATATATGGATAATTGTATAAGCACCAGCACAAAAAATTAAATCTTATACTGTATTCAAAGAAAGAGTTAAGATTCAGTAATACTACTAATGAGAAAATACTATAAAAATTACAAAGGTAAGCTATACCCAATTAGATCTGATACATTATAGACACAATGGGCTGATAGATTACCATTTTACTGCCTGATAAAAATGTGAAAAACTAGCCATTGCCATTTTTAGGCTTTTCAATTGCTGACAGCAATTATTAGCTCAACAGCAGCCAAAACTATTTTTTTTAATTCAAATGGCAGCCAGCTACCATGGGGTGAGAATACAAAGTTCAAGGTACAAACCTGAATATAAATCTGTTTCTCAATTTTAAAAAAATAAGGACAAAAATGTGCCCAACTACTTGTACACACAATTGATTTGTTTTAAATATTGTTCAGTACAGGATCTCCAGTTTTAAGAACATTTAAATATTCATAAAACTGCAGTCATCCAGATGGATTATCAATAGCCGGGGTACTATGACTTATTTCAACAGGTGGGAATAGCATACCTCATTTTGTATGGCAGAAATGGGTGTAAATTATATAGACAAGATTAATTTATATACACTGAGTGCAAACTCCACTTTGGAAATATCACCTTTCATCTTTGGAAACTTAATGTTATGAAAATACAGAACAGAATTATTCTTTTCTACCAACAACTCAATCTATGATCTCTTAGCAGAATGACAGAAACAAATAGATTAATTCAATTTGCTCTACGTAATTTTTGTACCATCTAAAGCTATACCCTAAACATGCACTTTCAGTGTGAGACAATACAATTTGAAGATACAAAGGAAGATCAATAGAAGAAAACAAGATGCAAGCAAAGTACCAAAATCTTAAGAGCATCTGTGGAAAGACACTATAGTTACTATAGTTTTAATATGTACAAATAAGGGAGTACAATATTCAGAAACAGAGGAGAGGAAAGAAAGAGGCATCACCGTTTATTCACTGGGATGCCTTACACTTCTATTTTTCTATGGGATAAATCACAGACGGCTCTTCTCTAACTCTTCCTTGATGGTTCTTCAACTGTCCTCCACCATTAAACCCAGTGGGTAAATAAAAGGATTATGATGTGCTATGGAAATATGAGGACATGAACACAACATCTACTTATAATTCTTTAAAGCACTTTTCCCCCCTAGCAGCTACATAAGCTTGGGGAAAATATAATTGTTTTAAAGAGTTGCAGCTACGTGCTGTGTTCATATGCTTGGGAGAATATCTTTAGAATAAAATCTGAAGTGCTGTACAGCTCTAGTATGACGCCAATATGCTATTGACTGCATGAATCCACATTAGAAAGCAAATGAGGGAAATCTAAGTCTGTTAGGCATATGTCTTATCTGAAAAGATTATAACATGAAATAAGAGTGAAAGGATAAAATGGGCCAAGCTCTCCAGGGAACAAAAGGAAGAAAACAATCACAGAAATGAATAGACAGGGATATAATGTTCTAGAAGAAATAGGGCTTTTCTTCCTCCTCTGAGAGAACTTGGAATTTGAAAGACATTCATAAATTGCACCTCATACCTTCAGTCTTAAATGGTCCCAACTTTGCACCACCTCAAGATTTGATTTTATGCTACATGTTTTATCCTTCAAAAATAAGTCCCCCCACTTAGCTACACTCCTATGAAATAAAATGTTTGGTTTTTCATTTAATATTCAGTTCAAAGCAATTATACAAATGTGACACTTCTATAATGGAGGAAGCTTTATGAATGTATACCTGTATATACATACATACAGTGCTTTTTTTTCTAAAAAAAAAAAAAGGTGCCGGAACTCACACACATCATACAACCCGCCTTGCCTACCCTACAAGGTTCCATCCAAAAAAGGTGCCGGAACTCCATTCTGGGCGTTCTATGAGGAAAAAAAGCCCTGCATACATATATACATACATACATGTGTGTGTATGTGTGTGTGTGTGTGTGTTACATTTGGATTGCTAACAAAGAGTTAAAGGGAAGCTGGTATAGCTCTTTCTTCTTCCCATATTTGGGCCGACTGGTGCATCATAAAAAACACTTTATATATATATATATATATATATGGTACGTAATTTTTTTTTGATTGCTAACAAGGAATTAAAGGGGGACTGGGATAGTTATTTCGAGCTAATTAGCTCTCATCAGCCAGCCATACCCTTCTGAGATTCAAACCTGGGCTGCTTGCACGTTAGGCAGCTGTGTTGACCCCTAGGCCACAGGCTCTTTCTCACTTTGATTTCAAAGATTTCTTCCTCCCATATTTGGGCTGACAGGGTGCATCAAAAAACACTCAAGACATATATATGAGGTAAAATATATATGTTAGAGCCGTGTAATTTGTGATAGGAAATTTGACTGGCCAAGTACAAGATACAATTATTGCTCAATATCACACTGTTTTTTGATTAAAAAAAAGTATTTGGTAACACCCACAATGTTTCAGAGAAAGAAAAGTAATTTTAATGTCTTTGATGCATGATTGTAGGGCTTTAATTCCAACAGAATTGCTTAAAATGGAAGCATATCAATATATTAAAATATTTTAGTTCACATTTCCTTGTAGTATGAATTGGAAAAAAGAGTTCCTTGGCGAATTGTCTCTAATTCTGCTCTAATTCCTGAGACTGTTTATGCGTACATCTTTAGTGATTGCTTTTATATGAAAAACGTATGCCTTTTTCTTGTTATTGTATCGGAGGAACCTTGTTATTGTATCGGAGGAAGACTGCTATTTTTATTTTCAATTTCTTTGTTCTATCTCACAGTTACACAATTGTGAATCCCTACTGCTTTTCCCTTTCTCAAACTCAAAAAGTATTACCTGCTTGCTCATTCCAGTCTTTAGCAGAGATTATACCTGACAAAATAATAAAGATATATGACTTAGAGCAGTATTTGTGGTGCAGTGGTTAGAATGCAGTACAGCAAGGCTATTGCTGCTGACTGCCGGCTGCCAGCAGTTTGGCAGTTCGATTCTCACTGGCTCAAGGTTGACTCAGCCTTCCATCCTTCCGAGGTTGGTAAAATGAGGACCCAGATTGTTGGGGGCAATAGGCTGACTCTGTAAACCTCTTAGAGAGGGCTATAAAGCACTGTGAAGTGGTATATACAGTAAATCTAAGTGCTATTGCTATTACTATTTCTCAGCCTCCACAACTTTACAATGCATGGACTGCAACTCCCAGAATTCCACAGCCAGCATTGGGGAATTCAGGGAGTTGCAATTCACACATAATAAACTTGTTGACATTGAGAAACACTGACCCACAGGATTTGTGACTTGTTCCTAGAACAGCATTTCTACCCATGTTATTCTATTATGTAATAAGGTGTTTTTGAAAAAGAGGGGACTTCTGTAAGTAATTTGTGAGGTGGTACAAGCAGGGCTTTTTTTCAGCCGGAACGCGGCGGAACCGCGTTCCGGCACCTTTTTCCGGGCCGGCCGCACCGGAAATAGCCCCTCCCACACCGGAAATAGCCCCGCCCAAATTTTACTTGCATTCCTGTTCTCTAAAGGGGCGGTCCTAGGGTTTGATGAGGGCGTGGCCAGGTTTGAGTTCCGCCACCTTTTCTCCGAGAAAAAAAGCCCTGGGTACAAGGTAGGGGAAATATCTGGGCTAGTTCAAGCTTCCTGCTTAAGACCAAACTAGAATGACAGGTCAACACATTTATTGCTTGTCTAGTTATCTCATTAAAATATAATCAGAAAAGGGGGCATTTATAGAGAAGAATGATATGCTTTCATGCCTAGCTTTCCCCTAATATAATATCCCAAGTCCTTTTCTGATAACAGGCTTGGGGGGGAGATATATGGTGAGGTAAGCAGTTGGAGAGACAGTGAGTTCCATTTATCTATAAGCATGAATTGAGCAGATGTTTACCAGGCTTCACTTATGCTGATAGGAATGACAGCGATCAAAACAAGAGGTGCCACCTATAGTCAAGACTCTATCCTTTTAAACAAAAAGGTGGCAGGAAACCAACAATAGTTTTGTTGCCTTAAATTTCTTAAATATTCCACATATCTGGGATATATTGTAGCAATAACCTTCTTTCTAACAAATACTATTATTCAGACTTCTTAGATTCTTGTTCTTTGGATTAACTATTTTAAATCTAGACTTCAAGGAAGAAAATCTGATAATATTATGGGATTGTCTCTTTTTCCTTTGGTTTTTCTCTACTTTTTAAAGAAATCAATCAATTTTTTTAAAAAACAATTCACCAATTCAGCTGTCTTCCCACGCCAGAATTCTATTCTATTCTGTTCTGTTCTGTTCTCCATTCCATTCCATTCCCAATCCAGATCATCCTTCCTATACGATGGATGTAATGATTTCAAATCTTGTAGAGATGAGGCTATAATGTGTAATCCCAACCTGACATTCCAAATGTTTGTTCCTTACTTATTTAAGGGCAACCAGATCACTGAAACAAATAACATGAATGCAAGCAGGGAGGCTTTGCATCTTTTCCTTCTCCTTATCTAAGGTTAGGGGTCACAGGATTTCTTTTTATCCACCAATTAATATGAAACATCATATGAGTTGTCATAATCATTACAGCACTGTCTTTAGTTATATATAATTATGATCCAAGAAGGGGAAACCATTCTTATTATCAAGGACCCTATGGTTAGGACAAGGATTGTCCTCGGGTCTGGCTTCAGGATGTGACACTTCAGGGCTGCTGATAAGCGATTGTTGCAGATAGAATTAAATGAATTGAGGGCAAATTGCTTTAGGCCTCATAAACATTCTTATTTTTTTCCCCACTCCTAAATTCTTACTGGCATAATAGCACTAAGTTTAATTTTAATTTACTTAGATAACACTTATTCAGTTCATCATTAACTCCAGAATTCAATTTATCTGGACCTATTGCAATACGGCTGGGAAATGGGATAGAGATAGATTATGTTGGTGAAAGATCTATAAATTGGGATCCCCACGGGACGTGTGGCCCTAGTAGCTCTCTTGCACATCTCAGCAGCCTTTGATACCATCAACTATCACATCCTTGAACAAAAGTAAGAAGAGGGCAGGTACTGGAAAACAGATCAAGGGGGATAGTATCTTAGATGCCAGTAGGCAGATTTTATTGAATCCAGTTTGTTCTGGAAAAATTATTTTATCAAGGTTATACAAAACAAAGCAGTTTACACTATTCTTGCAAAACATCAATGCCTAAATGAGATAAGATCAAGTTGCAACATACAATGTATTTTAAACCTACAGCAAAAAGAAACACGTTTTAAAATGAAAATGTTATGATTCTACTTATTTTACGTATAAAAAAGAAAATAAACATGTCACTTAATTTGGAGCAGAGTTGCTATTTGCAAAACTGAAATATTTTCACTTTTATGATGGAAAAGCCTGAACTAATTATATTTTTTTAAAAATATTACATTCTCACATAAAATAAATGGATATCATCTCCGACATGAACCTCAAAAATGCCTTAATATTTTTATTGTTCCTAGTTATTAATAATGAAGCCAGAGAAAGAAGTACTACTGGCTAAAATGTTTTTATTATAGGTTGCTAACACATTTACATAGAGACAAACCAGCTGTTTTTACTTCTTTTTAGGTGAAAAGTTTAAAGGGAAACTCACTCAATCTTCTCTTCTAGGGAAGTTGGTACTAAATCAAAAACTGAATTGATAAATGAAATAAAACTGTTCACAGCTTAGTTGGGAAGATTATTTCATGGCTTAACTTTAAAATAAAGGAGTTGGAACGTGCTATGTGGCTGAGAGTGAAGGGAAAGTGCTGAAAAGATCAGGATGGCAGCCAGGGCCATAGATAGTGTTGGGACCTGAGTGCAAAGGAGGAAAAGTACTGGGATGACACAGTATGTTGTGTAAGGGCATTGGCAATGGCAACTGAGCGGTGGGAGGCAAATGAAGGCACTGAGTAGATGGAGAGAAGGTGGGCTAGTGGGATATGCCATGCTGGGAACTGCTGAGAGGAGAGAATAGGCAATACCCACCAGCCTTCTTCTACTTGTTGTTAGAATTAGGGTAAACTCTCAATTTAACATTTGTCTTTAAATGTTATTCTGTTCTCCAAGTGGTCTGTTATTGTTATTGAGTTGAATGGACAGTTGCAGAGATGAACATGTGTTCCATTAATACAAAGATACAAATTTATAGTTGCAGAGATGAACATGTGTTCCATTAATACAAAGATACAAATTTAGACTGGTGTTATTCACATTCCATAAAGAGAATGATCCAAAATGAAGAATTTTATGTTAGCAATATGCACATGTCACTATGCAGTGCCCAGATTTTTAGCAGCCACACTCTGCAAGACCACAAATTATTTTTATCTCCAAAATATTGTTATGTATGTGACATTCCATGCTCTCCATTTATTCTGTTCCATTTTGTTTTGAAAATAGTTTGCGTTTTGAGGGAGTAGGGAGTTACAGAAAATTCCAAGGGGATCATTTAGAGCTGGTCAGGACCAAGCAGCAGAAGTCTCACCAATAAATTGTATTGTGTTGACAATGGGAGCAACCCATCCTGATCATATGGATGATGTGAAATGGATTTCTATATGTAATCTATTATACAACCAAGAGGAAGCGATAATAAAGAATGCTTTTTAAAAAAAATTCTGGATGCTAAAACAGAAATATACTAAGCGACCATAATTATTTATTTAATTAAAAACAGAATGAAGAAAGCATGATGGATGGTAAAAGTCATATGTTACAAGAATCCTAAGATTTCATAGGAGCATATTAAACAATCTTTAATGAAATAAATCTGTAACGGCGGACAAAAATCTCTGAAAAGATAGTCATTGCCACTATTTATTTCTGTATTTCACTCCTAGAGTTTATTGTGAATTTAAAGCTTAAAAACCTACTACTGTAGATCCCCATGTGAAACAATTGATTGCCCTAGATTAAAACTCATAATTTCTCTGCAGTATTGAAAACACCTTTCCAAAAATTTTCTCTTGACAACATTTTTAAAGTGGTTTATCATTACCCTCTTCCTACGGCTGAGAGAAAACCTATGGCTGAGAGAAAATGAATGGCCCAAGGTCACCGACTGGCTTCTAGTCCTATGCCTTCAACCATACATCAAGATGGCTCTTGCCATGCTAGATGCTCAGTAGTTAATTAACAAAGAGATAGAAAATCAGAATGCAGTTATAGTCCCTCAGCATACATTAGAACATTAAATTAGTATAAGAACATGAGTTCTGACAATTTTATTGCATCTGTCTGACACAGAATTGAAAACACTAAAAATGTGCACAAGGGAGCAATTGGCAAATTATGTTCATGTGTACAGTATGTGTGAGGGAGAGGTGCAGAAAGAGCAAACTTTTCTCTGTTAAACTAAGTTTGTATTAATACATTTATTCTATCTGGCTGGCCACAAATTAGCCACGCATGTGGATGAAACCAGATCGAGGGGAAATTCAACTATGGAAGTCATAAGAAAAAGCAAGATGCTATGATGAAGGGAGACTGCAGATCACAACATTTTATTTCATACTATTGATCCGAAAAAGAAACTCATTTGAATAAGGAAGCACTAAAATATAAATTGATGGGTAAATTGAAAGGTGTGTTTATGCCCAGGCATCAGCTTGCTGTTTCTCTGTTAAGAATGCCCTTTGTGAATTATGTAGATAAAATCTTCCTTGCACATTTGCCTAGCAAAAGATCCCTTCTTATAAAAGCAGAGTAAAACAAAGCATACACATATATACCAAATAAAACAAAACAGGACAGTCCGGGCCTAAATGTCACTGGGACAGTCAGGAATGCAGCTCTTATCACTGAAAATGTAATGGGAATGGATGTGGTCTACATGGAAGCTGAGGTGTCTTCAGGATTTCCAGAGTGAGCAGAGCAAACCACATTAAAGACAGCAGAGTCAATGGAACATTGAAGGGGGACTTTATCATAGCTTTCTCTGTCAAAATCTAATCCTCTCTGTCAAGAAAACTAAAAATAAGTGCTATGCAATTTTGTGGTAAATAGCAGGAAGAACTCACCAACAAAGATTCCTAAAATAGGATTTGCATAAGCAAACCACCCAGGGGGATACAAACGGAAAAAACAATAACATGCCCACCCAGGTCCAGTGTATCCTTCGCAGAATGGCAAATGATAACATCAGCAATAATATATGTGCAAAATATGCTTTTTACAAACCAGTGTCTTCAACTAATTATTTTAAAACATGTGCCATGTGCTTATATTCCCTTCTCAACTAATGTCCCTTTACATCCATTTCCTCTTCTCCAGTCTCCAAACATTAATAGGTGGTCTGATGATCCCAAAATCTGAATTTTGTTTTGGATCAAAATAATTTTGGTTCAGATCTTAACGTGGTCCTGAAATTGATATGTGTGGGGACACAGACTTTTTCAACTGCACTATTTTTTAAGACACAGGAATATTAATGCTTACCTTAAGAAACTGTTGCCAGGATAAAGAGGAAAAGGAGGGTAATAAAGTACTTTTCAATCTAAAAGTGCTAAAGGAATAGTCTCAATAAACATCGAGAACCCATAAAAGATTAGTCCAGGCATTGTATTTTAAATTAAAAGGAAAAAAAAGAGAGTTAAATCTCCTTTGAGTCACATTTGGCTCCTGGTGACTTCATGGATACATCCATGTAGTTTTCTTGGCAATAATCAAGTTAAAAACCAGGACTCCATCTCGTGAGCCTGCCGGGGTCGGTAGGCCTAAACTATTGCTTGGAAATATTCTAAACAACCTAGTGATCACATTCTGCTGTTAAGAATAAAATGGCAGCAAGGTTCAACTCTACAGTCTGAATTCAGTTAAGATTCCTCCCAAATCTCTTTCTGGGATACATTACTTCCCGTAAGGAAGTCATTACGTACCACTTCTGAAAAGTATAGGTCCATTTGTGTTAGTAAGTACCTGGAATTCAGTTCTCACAGCACTGTTTATGACATCGGAATCATCCAATGAGATGCAGTATTCCACAAAGTAGATAAGTTGCAAGGAAACTTTCTTAGGAAAGAAGAATAAAATAAATTCCTTTCATTTTTCTCCAAAAGCAGTCAATGCAATGTACCCTCTTCTTTGTATCTTAGCTATAGTCTCAATTCATAAATTAGTCTTCCATCAAATAACTTAAAAAAACTGTAATAGTTCAGTTTCTCTGGCTCAGGGCCAGGTAAAAGTTAGTTTGCCCATTAGAGCGTCTGAATTTGTAAATCTTCACATCAATATAGGTGGTTTCCAGGTGAACGTTTGTATGTGTGAAAAGATGGCTTAGAAAGAGACTAAGCCAAGATAAGAAGAGGCCCCACTGAACTTCACAGCCTTCATAGGGGACCTCATACTGCTTGGAAATGTCAACTGTTTTCATATTGCACTGGTACAGAAGGAAGTTGCCTCTCAACAGACTGTCCATAGGATCAATGATCTTTGCACATAGGCAAATTTACAAAAGTGAAGACATTAAATTCTGTCATGATGGAGAAACACAAGAAGATTCCATAGAGGGAAAGGCACACAAACCCCAGCTTCTTATCTAACTTCCACTTGTTCAAATGAACTCCAAACACCTAGAAATAGAAAGAAAGTCATTACTACTATAGAAATCTAGAGATGGCTCTCCCGTATCTATGAACCAATGTGAATAATCTTCTCTCCATTAATCCCTCTTATAAATCAACAGCATTTCTTCTTCCAATAGCAACAATCTGGCCTAAGTTCCTTGACAAAGAGATGTTTATGAGAACAGATTTATAATACTGAAATTTAAAAAACTGTTCAGTTTCATCCTTGGTACAATCGGATAAGATCCAATTTGCAGGTCTAAATGTTCCTTTGCTTTCCATCTAAACATGGTACTGATACAGTTTAAAGATCAGCCATGGGTATTGCCTCTGTGAAGTTTAGATTTTTTTCCCCTCATGGCCAATGTGCCTACGATCGCTTTTTAAAAAATAAAGTATTATATACTTACCGTGACAAAAACTGAAGCTAGCAACAAGCCCACAGAATAGATAAGTCCACGACTATTCAATCGAATCTGAAAAATTGGTAGGATATGTTAAGAATCCTGTTATTCACATTATTTTCAGTGAACTGCAATTATAATTTCTGTGCAAAAGAAAACCAGCTGTCAGAACTGTATACAGTATTAAGCAAGTCTGTTACGCCACATCTGTAGGATCAAACGAATGCTGCATTTGGAGTATTGCTGGACCCTACCAGGAGTATCAGCTCAAGTCTTCTACACACTGTACCCTCTTTCCAAAAGGCCGTGGCCAATGAGAAGTTCATAATGCTAGAGAACAAAGGTGATGGTCTTTCTCTGTAGTTTGGTAGTCTGAGATTCATAAGGCATGGATGAGTAATTGTGGCTAATGGCTCTTGGAAAATCCACCTAACTTAGCCAAATTTTCACACGTGTCTCCCTACTCCTGATACAATAAAGCTAGAAAAGTTTTCTACAAATCTTCTGCATTACAGAAATAACTGCAGAGGTTCACTCTCCAGTTAATCTGGCAACCTGGCACCAAGAACTTGACACTCCCTAGTTTCTTGGGCTGTAAAGACAAAGGGGGAGAGCTGTTACTTTCAGGCTTGCAAGATTCTGTAATCTTACAGTAAAGTAAGATGGTTGTGCTTCCTGTCTGAACTATTTTGCAAAGCTCACATTGTGTGAATAAAGCAAGGGTGACTAATGTGTGTATTGCTCTGGCCAGCATTTACAAAGACATATTTGAAATTGCTTAGACATGAAGTACCAGAAAGCACAGAGTGTTCTGGGATTTGGGTAGTATTTGCAGGAAGAATGAAATCAAGGGCTTTTCTCTAAAACACAGTTTGTCATGTTCAAAGGCTGCTTAGTTGCCAAAGGCAAGAGTTGCTCTTATACAGAACAGAGTTCTATTTTTTAAGAAGTCTCTTGCTTCAGTTCAGGTCTTTTCTTCTGTGATTTAAGTGCTAAAGGCAACAGCTGTTCTTACATGGAACAGTTGCATTTTCTCTTTTTTGTATTTTACCTAAAGAGAAATCTGTAAAAAAAACAAACCTCATTCTGAAAAGACATTCAGTTCCTCATATTTGCTCGAGGAGAGAATGATAAAGCCAGCCAGAAAAGGAAACGTATGCCTTATCTGAAATGTGTGAACCTTTGACTTCTCATTATCTCATGATGGGATTCATGATATAACATAAGAAAGTCAAAAATGCTTAACATCATGCCAAATGTGTCCAATCTATCCAACTCAATGACTTAAAGAAATGGATGCTAACTTGCAACTTCAGGGTTTTTTCCTTGCTATAGAATCATTTTCCACGTGCAGCAAATGACAAGTTAAAAGTTATCTAGCTATCATTACTCAATATCTTCCTTAATGACCATTCATTCAGTGACCATTTGAAGTTACAATGACACTGAAAAAGTGACTTAGGATCATCACAACATCCCTGTGATCATGTGATTATAATCTGGGCATTTGGCAACTAGCTTGCCCTTATGCAGTCATGTGAATGCCATCTGCGACCTTCCCAGACAGCTCCCAACAGGCAAAGTCAATGAGGAAGCTGGCAGGAGGTTCCAAGTCACTTGATGTCTTGCTTAACAGCATGGGTGATTTGCTTAATGATTGTGTCAAAAAAGGTTGTGAAATTGGATGCATTTATATGATGCCTCACTTAACAACTGTACCACTCAATGACAAGCTTTCCAGTCTCAATTGTGATTGTAAATCAAGGACTTATTGTACTATAATTTTATGTTTCTATTGGGTAAAATGGAAAACTCTATTTCAGTTTCAGGTGTGTTGCTTTGTTTGATCATTCCCTTTAAGCTTTAGAAGCCAGAATGCATGTTGCAGAAGATGAATAAGCATAAATAAATCTTTGTGGTGGTGCACTGTTTAGATTTCTGATCCTCATCTGATATATTGACCAGTATACTTAAGGACTGGACTAGGTCTGGGAAGAGCTTAGTCCAGTCATGGAAATTCACTGCATGGCTTTTAGCCAGTCACTACAGGTAGTTCTCGACTTACAACAGTTCGTTTAGTGACCATTCAAAGTTACAATGGCACTAAAAAAAGTTGAGTTATGACCATTTTTCATACTTACGACCATTGCAGCATCCCAACGGTCATGTGATGAAAATTCGCATGCTTGGCTAACTGACTCATATTTATGACGGTCGCAGTGTCTCAGCGGTCATGCGATCCCCTTTTGCGACCTTCTATCAAGCAAAATCACTGGGGAAGCCAGATGCACTTAACAATCGTGTCACCAACTTAACAACTGCAAAAGTGTCAAGAAAGTTCGTAAAATGGGGCAAAGTTCACTTAGCAAATGTGTCACTTAGCAGCAGAAATTTTGGACTCAACTGTGGCCGTTAAGTCGAGGACTACCTGCATTTCTCAACCCAGCCTACTTTTCATAGTTGTTCTGAAGAAAAATTGGAAATGGGAACACTAGGCTGCTTTTGAGGAAAAGTTGGATAACAAAAACATGAATGAATTTCACAACATAGCATAACCAACCCATGGATAAAAGAGGAAACAAACCAGAAATAAGGTACCATGTATGACTGTAATAAGATGCTGTGTATGAACTTAGGATAATAATTACTAACCTCATATAGAAGCCCATAGATCTATCTACCCGTTTATTGAGCTTGGCTGCATAATCTTCTGTACTACTGCTCCTATCTAGACTATGCAAATTCATCCTCTACTTCTGCATTAATTTATTTTGCTTCCAATGGATATTTGTCTAGCTTCTTAAATCAGCTTGCATTAAGTTTGGTGTTGCCTTTTCCCAGGCTAATTTAGATTCATTTGATACAGATTACAGTACAGTGTTGCCTTCAGCTTGCATTTGGCTAAACTGCATCTCCTCCATTGCCAATTTGGTGTGCATTACACATGCATTCCAGATTTCCTGCTGGAAACTGCAATTATACAGAAAACTATGTTAATTTTTCAGTATTTCACACTAGATTAGCATTAGATTAGCATTCCCTTTGGGAGAATATAGTATAAGTACAACATGGACAGGACAAAAAGTTTAAAAATAACTTTTTAAAATAAAACAAAATCCGTCAATCAATGTACTGTAAACTTGTTTGATTGCACTTCCCAATCATCTGGCAAAATTTAAAGAAAAGGATAGTTGATCATAGATCACAAGTAAAAGAAATCGCAGTTTAAACTGCATCGCTACAGATGAACAAAATTACAGTGTAGAATGAGAGTGTAATTTGCACGTGTATCTTCTATAATACATCTGCCCATTTTGGGGTGGGCATCTTTGTTACTTAATGTCATATTCCATAACAGATACATAGTACCAAAAATCTTAAGATTTTATTGGGTTTTCTTAGTGAAATCAACTTTGCAGAAAGAGTACAAGCACACCTTTTTCAGGGAAAGTGTCCCATATTCTAAAATGGGAAGCAGCCTAGTCCAGAGGTAGGCAACCTTGGCTCTTTTATGATTCATGGACTTCAACTCCCAGCTATGCTGGCTCAGGAATTCTGGGAGTTGAAGTCCATGAGTCATAAAAGAGCCAAGGTTGCCTACCCCTGGCCTAGTCTAACCATGGGCTGATCCAGTACAGTCACCAGGAATTTTCCAGGATTTAAGACTGAGTCCCTCCTAGGACCTTCTTCTTGCAAAGCAGAGGGGCTAT
Organism: Protobothrops mucrosquamatus; assembly: GCF_001527695.2. Lineage (NCBI taxonomy): Eukaryota > Metazoa > Chordata > Lepidosauria > Squamata > Viperidae > Protobothrops > Protobothrops mucrosquamatus. Next base: position 2,012,793 of record NW_015386289.1, read on the forward strand.
GCTGAATTCCAGCCTTTTCCTTCAGCTCTGAGAAACTGGCAGACATTCTGTGGGGAGTAGGAGTGGAGCCTGTAGGGAAGGCCCTTTATTCTGGGGATGAGGAAAACATCTGTACTCGGCCAAACCGGGAGCTCATTTTGTCTGCACTTCGTTGATCAACTACTTCTTTCCTCAACTAACACAATACAACTTTGTTCATTACTTCAAATGGATACTGCACAAATGCTCTTATGCCCTGAGGGATGCAAACGTGCCTGGTTGCATATTCAATTAAAAAGTGACAGTATCAACAAGCAAATATGAGTGAATGGGAGGCCCATGCAAGAAGCCCATTGCAATACAGAGGCCTAACCTTAAAATGGAGGCATATTAAAGTCAGTTCAGTGAAGTGGTTAAAGTGCTGGCATAGAAACCAGGAGGCTCTGAGTTCTAGTTCTATCTTAGGCATGAAAGCCAGTTTGGTGACTTTGGATCAGTCATTCTCTCTCAGACCAGTTCATGTCACAGGATTATTGAGGTACAGAAAATAGGAAGGAGTATTAGATATGTTTGCTGCCTTGGATTGTTTATAAAAATAATAAAGATGGGATTAAGAATATCTAATTAATAATAGCATTAGGTCAACGTCTTTTACAAGGTATAAAATTGTTCCACCTGAGGCTAAAACCTGAACAACTTAAGTCCAAAGAAACTGTCCAAGACTTAAAATAGCATCTGGCATCAGCCAGAGATGGAATGAAGAATCACAAATCAGGATTAGATCAGGGGCTCTTGTGCAGTCAAGAAGGAGGTTAAGGAATTGTTAACTGTTCAGGGTTCATTTTGGAAGGGAAGTTGACTTTCAGTCAGATAAACAAGCAAATACTGTACTTCCCATGTTTTCCTTCAGTAAGGTAATATAGAACCACTCAATTTAGCTTGCAGCCCACCCCAGACTTTGCTGCATTGTTACACACAAGAACCTGTCATATCTTCACATTAGAATTCCCTACTATATACAAAAGCATTGTTTTTCTAAGCACTTATACACCACAGATCAACCCAAGCTTTGAGAGTGGGAGAGGTTCATGTAGAAATAAGAGACATGCAATCTTGAAGCTTTGCTTAATGGTATATATAGAGTGCCAATTTAGTCCAATGGTTAAGGCATCAGGCTAGTTCAAGTCCTGGCTTTGCCATGAAAGCCAGCTGGGTGAATTAAGCCAGCCTAACTCACCTCACAGGGTTGTTGTTATGGGGAAAACAGGAGGAGGAAGGTGTATTGAATATTTTCACTGCCTTGAGTTATTTGTAAAAATAAAAAGGGAAGGATATGAACAAACAAATAAATAAGGATTGGGCTAGGCAACAATTAAATTTCAAAGGGGGAAAGGTGATTCAAAGCAGGCATATCATGCCACAGAGCATCTTGTGAAATCAGGCATATCTTTTCTTAGGACTCTGTGATGGATATGCATACTTACAAAAAGAGGCAGCTTCTTTGAGGAATTGTCAGTTGGTGGAACACATGCACTCCAAATAACCTTTTCCTTTTTGAATCCAGATCACTGTGCAGCCCAAGCATACCCTCCCCTAAAAGCCACCCCCAAGCACCAATAAATTGTATTAGTCCGATAATCAGCTTTATCTCCCATCACTAACATCACACCCTACATTTCCATTTTGAGAAACCATCATCACCACTCAGCATTTGCTGTTGAATTGCTTAGAATGTTTTGAAAAATCATAATGATTTTAGATATAATCCTGAGTTAGGAAATATGACACATTCTTGCCTTTACTTTTACACTTGCTGGCTAGCTTCCCTGCCTGTCATTGCTAGCACTGTTCACTAAACAGGAAAAGTCTTTCCAGATAAAATAGGCCACACGGTGGTAACTTGTTTTACTTCTTATCTTGGCTTCAAGAACAGTTAGGGACTAGTTCTTAAATTGAAAGAGGTGAATCAGGGCATTATGGCTCATGGGTTATGGCTTCCTTCGCAGATGCCTATGATGTCCTTGAACACTTATGCTCACTTATGGCAATCAAATACTTTCTTAATTGCACTTTTTATTCAGCTGCTCTCTCTGTGTGTATGCACGCAACTATGTTCACATTTGCGGGGATTTACTGTACACTGACAATCCCTAGCTAGAAGATAGGAGAACTAACTAAGAGAAAGGCTAGAGAAGCATGCTAGTATTTCAATAGCAATACCAATAGCACTTAGATTTATATACCACTCTGTAGTGCTTTACAGTACTCCCTGGGCAGTTTACAATGTCAGCATATTGCCCCCAACAATCTCATTTTATCGACCTCAAAAGGATAGAAAGCTGAGTCAACCGTGAGTCTGTCAGGATCGAACTCCTGGCTGTGGGCAGAGTTTGCCTGCAATACTACATTCTAACCACAGCACCACCAGGGCTGAAAACTATTTTCCCCCCAAAAAAGTGCCTTTGGATGGGCACAGTTCTCTCTTCCTGCCTCTTATATAATATATACACATATAACCTGACTCCTATGAGTACATCAGTTTCTATGAGTGGAACACTATACCTATTTATGTAAAAGCAATCTGACTTAAGACATATTTTTAATAATAATGTATAGGCCTGCACTCTCAGCTTTTCGGTACTAGACAACCTGCAACATGTCGGGTCATCCTTTCAGAAGTATTTCCATTTCCATAAACGGAGAAACAGAATGACCATAAGGCGGGCAAAACAGAAGTGACTTCCAACTTTCTGCTGGCTTCCCCATTGGCTTTCCTTATAGGAAGCTGTCAGGGAGTGTTGGAAATAACAACCACATGACCACAGCTGACCACATTGGCACAGTGATACAGCAGATGGCAGTACTGAAGGAGCCACAACTATGCCAAATTTCAGTCCCATGGGAATAATGGGTCCCGGATTTTTGACGAATTTTCTAAGTGAGCCCATTTGAGGTACATTGATTCAAAAACTGTTCTCCTATGAAACACTATATTGCCCCATTAATGGATATCAATAAACAGACATGTGAGTTTCTGTAGTATACAGGTTAAGGCATCAGAGTGATAATTAGTAAACTATTAGTAAACTATCCTGGATGAAGGGTCCCTGGACCTTTAAAAGTTTTCAGAAACAAGACATTTCCCAACAAAAGAGACCGATTCCCATTAGTCACCTTAGTAGTAACAGATGTGTATATTTTTGTACTTGGCTCTATTCCAGTATACACATGATCTAACTGGAACTTCAGTGGGATCATAACACATAATTAGAAATAAAGTCTGCTGGGACAGCACTTTTAAACTCCAGCTGTTTAGAACTGAAGATGGTTAGAAAGAAAGATTTCGGTATTACTCAGGGTATGTAAATGCATTTCATATTTTCCTTCTAGAAAAACAGTTATATGGTGTCAACTTTACATGCTGCTTTAAAAAGAGTTCATGACTACATGATCAATATTTACAATCCATCAAGTTAGGTGAAAAAAATCCACTTTCAAGCCTCTAAAAAGTTAAACAATCCTATATTGAATCAATCTGTTAATTTTTTTCTGGAGCTATATAAATATCAGGACAATGTCCAAGAAATACAATTATTTTCCAGACATATTTCTAACTAGTATTTGTTGGCTTGCTTTTATTTTCTTTAGGTTACCCAAATATTTTTAATGGCAAGCCGCCATTGTTTCAGAGGGCTCAGGGCATCTCTAGCAGACAAATCTTCTTCTAAAGGTGATGGGATGACTTCCAGATTTGAGTTACTCAGCTGGGCTCACAGATGTACAGAAAGAGAGAAGAAGAAAAGCATTCATCTGTCACCACAAAATAACTGAGGATTAAAGTTCATGCCCTGTTAACAATGCATTTCTTGTTCGTTCAACAGAAGGACTTTCTTCCTAGTTTGTAAAGTTGTTCTTTGCCTAATGAGCAATTAAAATAAAATCTTTCTGCATCGAAGTAATGCTCAATAGTATTGCATCAGTATCAACCATTTCTTACTTTGCCTTCAAAAGCAGTAAACACATGAGAGCTAGAGTATGCAGAGGCAAAACAAAATGTAAAAAATAATGTAAAATACAGAAATATCATAGAAATATTAGAGAAGATATGGTTTAAGACACTGATTTTCATCTAGCATTGCTATACCATTAGTTTTGGTCTTGTCTCCTTAATTCCCAGAGCCAGACTGGGCACAATAACAAGAAAATGCATCTAGGATATTTTTATATTCTTACAGGGCAGCCTAATCCAGTGCAGGATCACTGCATGAAAGGGCCAAGAAATAACTTTTCTTCTTGCTGGATATAAGTTCTTAGAGTCTCTTTAATGAATAAAGCAGGCAAATTTCCCTAGGGAAATTCACTGGGAGTGTTGCAACTGAAGACTTTGCAGCTTTTCCATGTACTTGGTTTATAGAGTCAGCTGCCCACAATGGCATTACAGCTGTGTTTCCTGGAACAAAGGTTGGATTTCTTGGGGCAAGAAAGCCTCTTGGCACATGTCTCCAAAAAAAAAAAAAAAGCTGACAAACAAAAGATAGTTATCCCTGGCTAAGATGTACTTCTTTGCATCATCAGTGTCACACTGGGAGAAAAGTCCAATGGGTGGGGGAATCTATGAGGAATCAGGAAATGCACACAAAGAATAAGTTAAGAAAAATGAAAGATGAACCAGTATCCCAATAACTCCCCCTTATGGCTATAGCATATTTCATTGTCACTACCGGTACATCATTGCTTCCTCTTCTCACAACAGACAAAGGATTGCATAGCTGTGTCAAGAAAGCAATATTTAAGCACCAACCATTAGGAAGCTGATTTGCAGAGTAAGTCCTCTTGAGATTTGACCAGGAAATCACGTCTCAGGATTAAGGAGACATTTCAAAGGGAAGGGAAGCCTATCAGTATCGCTCATGCCATCAACTGAGAATGTTACACGCAGAGAGGAAAGGGCTTCCCTTTCTCCCCTCCCACATCATGATAGGTGAACACTTATTCAGTAGAAATAGCAATACCACTTAAGACTTATATAGCACTTTGCAGCACTCTCTGGGCGATTTACAATACAAGCATTATTTGCGTATTGCCCCCAACAATCTGAGCCCTCATTTTAATGATCTTGGAAGGATGGAAATCTGAGTCAACCTTGAGCCCTATCCGGATCGAACTCCAGGCTGTGGGCAGAGTTTGCCTGCCATACTGCATTCTAATCACTGCACCACCAGGGCTCCTAAGCCCTTTTTCCTTCTTAAGGGGGATGAGGCAGTCTTTTAGATTGGGGCTGCTCCGTGGAGTTTCCATTTCTCACAGGATGGAAAGGGGAAAAATTCCCTTCACAATTTCACTAAATAAACAGATGAGTTTACAATATACTGTTCAAAACAAGCTGACTCCAGTTCCCTTGCATGGAGAGTAAAAATAAAAAAAACGGGAAGAGCAACATTCTTTGCTTTCTATTTCTGCTGCCGCACTTGACTCAGGGAAGATGAGGACCTGATGCTAAAGCCAAAACCAACCTATTGCAGGCCATACATAAAATAATAGAATTATAAAATTGGAAGGAGCCATTTCAGGTCTAACCCCCGATTGGTACAGTTAAAACACCCTTGACAGACAACTTCACAATTATGCTTGAAGTCATCTGTTAAAGAGATGGCTGCCATCTCTGTCAGTACATTGGCCTGTTAAATTTATTGTCACAGATGAAAAGTTCCCCCTGCCAGCTTCCATTGCAGCACCTCCTTTCTTGGATCTGGCAAACTTTTCTTCCTCTGGCATACTCTGAGGTGTCTGAAGTGTGTGCCTACCTGTTTGTTCCTTCTGTGCAATTTGGGGGGGGGAGTAGAGAGGAAAGTGCCTGATGCTTCCTGTTCAACCTGTTTTTGCCATTGTTGTTTTCATTACCGTAAATAACCATAAATGCACCAGTAGTGGTTTGGAACCAAATTACCCTCATTAAAGAGTTTTATGTTTCCACGAAACTCCAAAGGTTAGAATACACAAATGCTACATCCCTACTGTTTCTTTCCCTCTTCTGCTTACTTCTCTCTATGAGGCTATCTCTCTTCTCTCTTTCTTGAATCGTTGAAAGCAAAATACAAATACGGCATAGAGATAAAACAAATTTAAAGCTGAAATGAACTTAATGAAAGTGTGCGCCAAACTACTGTAATGTACATTAATATTAATAGGTATTACAATGCTGCTACATGAAGGCTTGCCCTGAAATCTGGTAATATGATCCCGCCTCTGGAATACTCAGAGTGAAACCAATGACTATGATCTAGAAAAATAAAATGAATTGCCAAGTTGCTTAAGCTAATACATACAATGCTATCTGACCCTCTCTCAGTAATTGGCTGCATTGTTAAAGGGTTGTGATGGATAAAAGGTTTTCCCTGCCAGCTTCCATTGAAGCACCTCCTTTCTTGGATCCGGCATTTTTTCTTACTCTGGCACGAGCTGAAAAGCGTCTGAAGGTTAGCACGCCCCATTCCAGTTCTTTTGACTCTTTGAACTTGGAACTTGCTTCAAACATATGGCAGGTTGCTCTCACACAGGATCTCAAGATGCGACTTCAGGCTGCAGTTCATTTTCACACTTGTTTTTTAAAGTACAGGTAGTCCTCAACTTATAGTAGTTCATTTAATGCCCATTCGAAATTACAGTGGGACCGAAAGAAGTGACTTATGACCCTTTTTTCATACTTATGACCTTTCCAGCATCCCCGTGGTCACGTGATCAAAATTTGGATGCTTGGCAACTGGTTCATATTTATGACGGTTGCAGTGTTCTGGGGTCATGTGATCACCTTTTGTGACCTTCTGACAAGCAAAGTCAATGGGGAAGCCAGATTCACTTAACAACTGTGTTACTAACTTAACAACTGCAGGGATTCATTTAACAACTGTGGCAAGCAAGGTCGTAAAATGGGGCAAAACTCACTTATCAACTGTCTCAATTAGCAACAGAAATGTTGGGCTCAATTGTGGTCGTAAGTCAAGGACTACCTGTACAATCTGTAAAAAAGTTTACATTTTCTCTTAGTCCTTTTTCAGATTGTATGACTTTGGTACCATCTAGTGGTTATCCAGATTTTTGCAGCCCCAAATCTGGTTGCTCTACTTCAGGGGTGTCAAACTCAATTTCACTGAGGGTCGCATCAGCATTGCGGTTGCCCTGGGGGGGCCGGGTGGGTGTGGCCAGAGTGGGTGCAGCCTAATGGGTGGGAGTGGATGGAGTGGGTGTGGCCTACTGGGTGGGCGTGGCCAGTTCTACATCATTCATGTCAAGGGTGCCTATGGGGGGCCTGGGCAGGAGTGGGACAGATCTGAGGGTCTCTGGCAGAAGGGGGTGGGACTGGGGCAAGTGCCAAGATGGCCACCACAAAATTCTACATTGGCTCCCGGCTGGCCTGGGCCAGGGCCAAGGCAGCGGGGGCCATTCCCTCACTGTTTCCAGGATGGCTTCGCGGGCCACATGAAACCACTTCACGGGCCGCATCCGGCCCCTGGGCCTTGTGTTTGACATGTCTGCTCTACTTTATTAAATGTAGGACAGAATGTACTAAAGAATTCAATTATGTTACAGTCATTATAGTTATAGAATATAAATTTCAGTTCCTATTATAATCTAGTTTAAGCTGTCCATTAGATATGGATTTTAACTTCATTTATTTTTACATTTAGCAAATCTTACTTATCCCTAAATAGGTCAGTTAAAATTGATACTGTTTATTCTTTTCTAGCCATACTGCTCTCAAAGATATATTTATTCTCATTATGTTTTACATTTATTGTATTTGTTTATTACCTAACTATATTTATATAGGACTATATCAAGGATTTAGAACAGCAAAGTATAAGTGTCCAAGGTCTTATTGCACAAAAGAATTACTTGTAGCCAGAGAAATACAGAGAAATTAGCAAACAGGCTCAGAAGTCAAAAGCAAAACCAGCTCAAAACTCAGACAAGGGTCTGGAGATCAAAATTTAAGATCCAAGCAGAAAAAGTAGAGTGCACTGACTGTTGGATAATCAGTGTTGACAAATTAACACAACTAAGATAGTCATTCAATGAAGAGCTAATCTTAACCAAACACAAGTTCTTGCAGCAACTACTATTTCATCTATACTCAGCTAGTGTTTTTTCAAGCTCCCTCAGGTCTAATTGTAAGGTCATCTAACCACACTGGATTACTCTCAAGTTTCTCTCATCTTCACAATGCTCTTCCTTTCTTTTTGCCAGGGACCATTCTTGGGACTGCATTAGTGGGTCTAAACCAATTCATAATGCAATGGGATTATCTGATTTTTCTTCTTCCTCTCAGAAAGCTGCTATGACAGGGCGGGGCACTTTTACATTGGATGGATAGTGAACATCCAGTTCCACAGCAGCAAAACAATCAATGTTTTGACTCTGTAGAGTAGCTTGCTCCCACTTGCTCCCTTTTCTATTTTGACTGCTTGGATACTAGCTTTTGTACCCCTAGAGCTTGGTAAACAGATTTGTTTTGTTTTGATTTCTTGACATGTGACTCTGAAAATAGCTCTTATTTTCTTTCGTGTAAACCAGTTATAAATATAATAACACAGGTATTGTAGTATAGCACTGGGTGTGAAATGATGCTTGTGTAAGTATATAGTTTAAGTCCATTGAAAAGGATCTTGGAACTTGGACTGAAGCAGATTTCTAAGATGCCTACCAGTATATGGAGAGTAGGCATTATGACTTATAATAGTTTGCAAACTATTTTCTGTCACTTGTTATTCTCTTAATATTTCAGTGTTATCAATATTATTTTTTATGTTGCTACTTTCCAGCACCTTAGTTTTATGAGGTATTTGAAGGTAATATGGTAATTCCTGCATTATTATGCTAAAAAAATACTATTACTTCACATACTATAAGTGTAGTCATTCTGATCCACTTAAGGGGACAGAAAAGTGGAGTTTCTCCAAACAATTATCCCTACACTTTGGAGCGTAACCTGTAACTATTACCAATCCGTAGATTCCTATTTCAGCGCACATCCACATCATTCTAGAACAGGTATGTCCAACCTTTTGGCCTGCCGGGTCTGCACTGAGTGTGGAGGAATTGTCTTGAGTCACATATAAATAACAAAGTTTGTTTATTTTGGGGGGGTCTTGTGGGATCATATTACTAATTGTCCAGGGCAGCAAGTAGCCCATGTCTGCAGGTTGGACACGCTTATTCTAGATGATACCATTTTATGCTTCTCATATAATTCTCTCCCCCCCTTCCCTTTTAATTTTCTTATTGAAACCAAGACAGCTAAGCTACTAAAAAGTCTTTTTGGATTGGGATACTAAATAATGATACCAACAGGTAAACTTTTTAGTTATGTAGAGAAGGTGTATAGAGAAACTACCAGTTTTAATTGTATCCATGCCACAGGTAGTATTCCTTGCTAACAATAAGGCGGTACCAGTCAAAATTGTTATCCACCTTAATTCTTAATTTCTTCTGAGTTTTGCACATGTCTAGAAAGTTATCTTCCACCTCATGCCCTTGCATTCATTCAGCCAAATATATAACTTACAACAGAGCCATAGTTTACTGCTAGAGTCTGTAGAGACCATGGAAGGCCAAGGCCAACTAGAATATCAAAGACATTGCTTCCGATGGAGTTAGAAACGGCCATGTCACCCATTCCTGCAACACAAGAAAGTAAATAAGTCAGAATTACCACAAAACAGAACTACTGAAGCAAGTTCCTAAATCTATAGCTGATTAGGCAAATAGGACCTACAGCATACCTCTTCTGCTGGACCCGATGTGATGAGATGTAGTCAGAAGAGGCAGTACCTCAAATCACCTGGCCTGTGCTACAAAACGCTTTAAAGATCACAACCAGCATTGGAATTAGAATTTACCTTAATTCTAATCCCAATGGTAAATCCCAATCCTAAAAAACTAAAACACTAAGGAGTCTGATAGCCACATAGTTCCAACTCTACGTTTGGTTGCAATTTTCTACTCATTTTCTGTTTTTAAAATACAGAATTGGATCCTGTATGGCTAGAATTCAGTCTGGGAAGGGTGCTAATCTTGGCATGCTTGCTGCTGGCATATTTGTTTTGGGTAGTCATGTGATTTGCAATGCCTCAGTTTACCAGCATCACATTCTTTGCCATATGCTGCATCACAGGAATATTATGTCTTCGGCATAATAAATGTAGTGTTGTAGAGATGACAAAGTCTAGAACCCTCCTATTTAGAGGTTAGACCAATACATTTAATATTGGGATAGGTGAGCAAAAATGTAAAGTGGATGAGGCTGTGATTTTCAGCAGTTATTTTCAGTGTTCTGAGGGCTGCAAAAAGAGAGAGAGAAAGAAAATGAAAAGAAAGATAAGGAGGATGGAACTATAAAGGAAAAAGAAAAGGAAGAGGTGTGGCCCTATATTTCAGGTTGTCATCCGTGTAATCCATCATAACATACCTATGGTGGAAAATCAAAGAGAGATGGGAAATAGAAAGAAAAGGGCATGCAAGTCTAAAGACATTCCCTATCCTTCTTCAGTTATTATTTTTTTGCCTCCCTATCTGAAAAGAGACTACTCTTTTCCATATTATGAACATATACTCTCTATTGTAGCAATTGTTATTTCTTTACCCCAAAGCAGAATTAAAGAATGCCTTTTAAATATCTTCAAGAACTCTGTAATATTTATATATATAACAAATTACAAACATACCTTGTCGTGCCACAATAAGGCTTGCCATGCAATCTGGTACACTGGTTCCAGCTGCCAGAAATGTGATCCCCATTATCACATCTGGAATACCCAAAGTGAAACCAATGATTGTGACCTAGAAAAATAAAATGAATTGTCAAGTTGCTTAAACACTTGTCTATATTGCCATTTGGTTTTCAGTGAGGTGTTCTGTGGATGGAGACACTTTAGGTTTTCCCACTGATCATCATTTGGCTACAATTAGTTTCTGCAGGAACAGTAGTACTTATTAGAACACTCTGGCTGAAAAAGTTATTAGATCCAATTGGATTCCAAGAAGCCTGTGCTGCAACTGGTTTGGGTGATATTATGGATGAAATCTAGAATAGGGAGCATGCAAGCACTCTCAACAATTGTTACCAGGGCTTTTTTTCTTATAGAACGCCCAGAATGGAGTTCTGGCACCTTTTTTGGATGGAACCTTGTAGGGCAGACAAGGCGGGTTGTATGACGTGTGTGAGTTCCAGCACCTTTTTTTTTTTTAAGAAAAAAAGCACTGATTGTTACTGAATGCACTCTCTGGTCTGCTGCAGTATACACAAACTTAGCTACTAACATAGTAAGGCAGATGGAGGAAAAACAGAATTTAAGAAGCACAGCTTAAAAACCACTTCATGGCTTGTGAAAAGAGAAGAATCTTCATTGCAGGCAATGACCAGTCCATAACCAAGACTTGTACTATAGTGATGTAGTACAAATAAGCATGGGGGGTGGGAAGTTCTGTACATAAGGCACTCACAACCTTATGATCTGCTAAGTTGCTTCAGGTTGTAAGTGACTGACTTGCACTCCCATTTCTTCTTCCCAAAATTGTTTTAGAGAATATCAAGAAGCTTGTACTAATTTTAATGAGTTATTTTGCTGACAAAATATGATATATTCAGATGCCATCTTTCATATAGTCAACAATGAGGGTGTTTAATGGATGCCATCTTTCATATAGTCAACAATGAGGGTGTTTAATAGCTAACAATAGTTAGATTTCATCAGTTTCAATTATGATGCTTGAATCACTGTCTCCTTAGAGCAGGGATGTCAAACTGCCGGCTCGTGGACCGGTTGCATCATATGGAGGCCACGTCCACCCCAGCTCCGGCAATGCAAAAAAAGTCGCGATACGTCGCGACACGTCACTTGATGCAGCAAATTTGACACCCATGCCTTAGAGGATATGCTCTATAACTAGTCCCATGGATCTTTGCTCAACTTCATTTGTAATTTCTACCTGAGAGTAAAGATGTCTTATTTAGCGAGATAAATAAGAGCACAAGATGCTTCCTTGTTTAAAGCAGACCTCTTTAGATTGCCTTGAAACACTCAGAGGTGGGCAACTTGTTGGGATTAGCTAGAGCAGGGGTGTCAAACTGCCGGCCTGTGGGCCGGTTGCATCATACGGAGGCTGTGCCCGCCCCAGCTCTGGCAATGCAAAAAAAGTCACGATACATCGCAACACGTCACGTGACGCGGCAAGTTTGACACCTGTGAGCTAGAGGATGTGGGTTTTTACAAAATGATTTGGAAAATGTACATAGGACAGACCAATTTACTGTCTTTTAAGAATACTCATAATTTGAAGCCCTTATAAACAGAAGAACACTAACATCCCCTAAACTCTGCTGAAGATGTTACCTAGCTTGGTAACAAAATGTTCGGAAACCAACCCATAAGCTCAGAGAATGAACCTTCACCCTCAATAGGCATAATTATTTGGGGGGGGGGGGACAAATGGACCAGTTCAGAATTTTGTTTTTCCTGAGATTTGTGGGGAAGGGAATGCCCACAAGCCTGTTTTAAGATATACACACCATAGTTTTCTGCTTTTCCTAACTCAAAAATGGCAGAAAATGGTACTTCTGGTTTTTTACAATTGTGACGAAGGGATGGGCAATGGCTGTTAATCAAGGAGGGGCTGCAGGTACACCTGGGGGTATGAGTTTTGTCACTCCTGACATCATTTCACTGATTGCTTGACAACTGTTGGGAGGACAATAACATCTTCCTTATGAGCTTCTGGCTGATTAGTGCTGAAAATGAAGGCTAGATTTTACTGCAAGAAGACAGTGCATCTACCGAATCTAAAGCTATCTTACTCAAGCCTAATACATACCATCCAGACCATCACATAGGAAAAGGCTGCAATCCAGAGTGTAGAGGAAGCAAAAGTGACCAAGAACCACTTCTCCCAGTAGGGTTTGCTACAGTTGGGCACCGTGAAGTATAAGAGCAAAGACAGAGGCCAGGTGAAGAGCCACTTGATAATTTCTATTATCCCAGCTGTAAAAAAATAAATCAATACATGTTATAAGATCCAAAGAGCCTTACTTGCACTTCTTATGCCACACTTTAATAAATAATCAAAGCGATGCTAAAAGCAGTGGAGAATATGGTTAGTCAGAAGTATAGAAATCTGAGTCGTTCAGGTCTGCAAACTTTCATATATTGCCAAAAAGATTGAGAGATGATAGATGGATGGATGGACAGAAAGATATACCTTTATAGACTTTATAATAATAGTCGAAGACCAGCAGTTTAAAATAATAATGGGCAGAAAAGATTTTTATTCCTGAACACTCCTGAATATATTTTACAGGGTTTTGGCTGCTAATCATGAAAATAATCTGCAACTTAATCTATCACATATTGTTTTATAGAAACTGTGTTTTTACACAACAGCAATGTACATCCTTTAGTACCTGTTGGCTATGCTGCACACATGAAAGAAACATACAAAAACATGGAACTGTTGTTAAAGCACACCAGTACACCAAGTACAACTGGAATTTCTGTGGAGATCTAAAAGTAGTGGCGCTCCTACTTGGAATGCAGCTCCAATATACCAAGTAATATTGTTACATATGCAAATGGGACAGTCATGCAAAAAAGTCACATTACATTAAAAAGAAATGGCTACTCCAAAAGAATTAGGTTTCAGGACATAAAAATGTGGCACATGAACCACTTTTTGACCTGACAAACATATTTTTGCCTCTGCTTCACATAAAATCTGGACTGATGAAAAATTTGTGAAGGCAATGTGAACAAAGAAGGTTTTCATTATTTGAGACAGATGCCTCCAAGAATAAATGGTGCCACAATTAAGGAGGCATTTTTGTTGGTCCGTGGATCAGATACGTCATCGATGATAAGCGGTTCGAAGATCTGTTAGTAGGGATCCAAGAAAATCCTATAAAACATTCAAGGATGTCACTGAAAAATTTCTTGGCATCTACAGAGCACAAAATTACATTCAGCTGGTTAACAAGCTTCCTACAGCATAAAAAACCATGAAATGCAACATGTCACTGAAAATTCATTTTCTGCATTCACCCTTGGACTTCTTTCTTGAAAATCTAGTGCAGTCAGTGTGAACATGGTGAAAGGTTTCACTGGGACATCGCCACAATGGAAAAACAGTATCAGGGCAACTGGAATCTATCAATGCTGGCTAACTATTGTTGGACACTGCAGCGAGATGCATCAGACACTAAGTGAAATGAAGATCAGCAGCAAACCACTTTTAGACCTGTTGAACTCATGCAGCATGCCAGAAACATTATGCAATTAAATACATTATAGTCATTAAAAGTTATTTAATAATGTCTCAATATTTCTCAAGATTCCTATGTGATACAGTCTGGAATTATATTTTTGTTCAGTTTGAAGAAATCATAATCATTGAAAGTTTTTGAAAAAAAGTATTGTTCACTGTAACATATAGGGAATGAATACAGATGAAAAAGGAAATAAAAGGAGGGTGGGGGCTGAATACAATAACTGAAAGTGATACACTGTAAATTTTTACAGGATTTAATTCAGTATCTAGAAGACTGAAGACTGTTGTTTATATCATGTTTTAAATCGGGAAACGGGCCTTGGAAGTGACTTGACTAGGGTATCATTTTCCAAGTAACGGTTGAGTTTATAACAAGTCCAACTTCCCAATAGTTAAGGTGATAGGTCCCTGTTAATTAACCGTTGATGATAGTAATAGAACTAAAGGATAATGTTGTCTTGAATGGAGGAAATATTGTTACTGTTATGTTTCAAGTTCGGTGAGGCATTGACGAGGCAAATGGTGCAAACAACAACTCTTTATTCAGTTAACAACAGAAGCAGCACTAACTGCTGCTGAGCCACTATTTATACGGATCACCGCTAGGCGGCGGCCAATAGAATTAAAGCAGTCTTTCCCGCTTAAATGCTAATTAACAAGTCTGTAAACAGAAAGTCTGGGGTATAAACGGACGTAGCCGTTTGACCTTTTCCAACAGGTTTTAAAGTAATTCACATCAATACATAACAATTACATCCTTGTTAACACTATTGAGGGGAAAGAATCTAAGTGTGTATGAAAATACAGAATTTGAAACATATTTAGGGGAAAGGTGACTATATAAAGTCAAATAGAAGTAGTATGAAACTGTATTTTATCCCTTTGCAGACTGAGGTCTTTAATTTTTTGCATAATTTCAGTTCTAGGCCAGCAGGCATAGACCATGATGAACAAGACTGCCATAAGCGAGGAAAGAAGAAAATTTGCAGGGTCTAATCTGGGTCAGTCACCAGGATCAGTGGTTTAATCTTCCGAGCTTTCAGACCCGTGCTGGGGCCCATCCTTAGGGAACTGCTCTCCGGCGGAGTCTGTGCTAGAGAGAAGTTTCCTGAGGATGGATACACTCTGCTAGAAAATCCCTGAGGATGGGGGGCCCAGTGTGAGTCCGAAAGCTCGGAAGACTAAACCTCTGACTCCCAGTGACCGACCCAGATTGGATCCTGCAACATTATCCTGGGACACATCTATTCACCTTCATTCATAAACAAGAAATTTGGTTCTGCTGTGAAGAAATATTACTTTCTAGGAGTACATGACTTGTGTTGGAGATCCTCCTCCTCAACATTTGCTTGAATCAGTATTTTAACAAGCGTAACCTCAAGCAGGCATCAGAGAGCAAGCATCTAAAAAAAGGAGAGCATTGGTAACTGAACATGGGACTCAGAGTGTAATTCTCAAGAATTCGGATTGTATTAACTCTAATGAGCCTTGTACGTACACAAAATGATATATAAAGTACAAAAGAAGTGTACAATAATAAAATGAAAACAGCCCTGATAATTCCCCCTTTAAGCCTGTCTTGTCAGTTGAAGGGAGAGTGATGTTCACTAAACTAATAGCCAAACTGTAGTAGGGTGCATTTATCCCCTTCAAATGCTTTTTCACAAATGTCTAAGAATCAGCAGGACACCATCCTGAAAAGGCTAGAGGGATTCAAACAAGCTCTTTTCATTCTGCAATTTCTAATATCTACTGCTAATAATGAAGACAGTGGGAAGCTGTTCTCTCTCCTTTCAATTGTTAAAGATATAATTCCTTATTATTATAGTAATCTATCTACAAAAACACTACCTGAGTGTCTCCTACTTCTCTAAATCCTGCTGTGTTTCTTTTCTTTTTTCAGTGCAGGAAGGGAATCTGTCTTGTGCCTGATGATATCTTTACCAGAGCAACAGATCAAGGAACTTATTTAAAGTGTGAGATAGAACTAGTGCAAAAGGCAGACTCTACACAAATCAACAAGATCTTCATCATGCAACAAGGAGCATGTTCCAAACTTTACAACCTAAACTGAAGGCTCCTACTGATAGTTTCAGTTCAAATGCTGGTGCACCTTCCATTAATTTTCTATTTCAATGGAACAACTCTTGGTCCCACAGCACCTGACATGGTTGTTATGAAATACTGCTGGCTGGCATACTAAATTCAGGGACCCTGATCAGATCATTTTTAGTACAATTTAAAATCCCTTTTTTTTGTAGGAAACATGGTCTTCCAACCTATAAAGTTAAAATTTCAGAGATTTATTCATTTATTTTCTATAGCCACATAACTCAAACAGGGGACTCTAGGTGGCTTACAATTCTAAAATTATAAAACAATTAAAAGCATTTAAACAACAAAAGTGTCCACAAAATAAATAAGTACAAACAGCAGTCATAATGATTAATCAGCAAATAGTAAAACCAAGTAATGGGGCCCTTAGACCAGAGTTCCCCAACCTTTCCAGCTTTGCAGACCTGTAGGGATGGGAGACGGGATGGTTCAGCACGAGTGGCCAGCAAGTGCACACGCATGCAGCTCCATTTGCACAAGTGGTGGGCTTGTGTGCATATGTGCACATGGTTGCAGGCCGCTTGCGTGCCCTCGCCCACCACTTCCCCGGCCCAGTTCTGAAGGGTTCAAGGCCCGGTAGTGTGCCGCGGCCCAGAGGTTGGGGACCCCTGCTTTAGATGGTTGATCCCCTATTAGAAACTCTAGGTTGGAAAAGTGACCAAGCCCAATGAAGTATGAGCATGTTTATCGCTGCCAAATTTTCTCATCAAATAAACTTAAGTTTTGGAATGACAGATCATCTTTTCAACATCCAGTTTACAATATTCACCACTTTTATTTTAAATAATTAAATAATCATTTCCTCTCTAGGCCCTGTAGGCCACGACTATTCAACCTTTTTACAAATTGCACCACTTTAGGACATGACAATATTCGAGTACCACCAGTGCTTAGCAAGGTGTCAAAAACGTGATGATTAAAAAAAAAGGGGGGGGGATTTTGGGTTTTACTGGTTAGATTCATTTGTCATTATAGAAACGGCTAGTTTATAACACTATGGAAAAGTAAAAAGTTGTCCATGTTACAATTAGAAAGGAAGATGACGTTGTCTCCTTCAGCCTTCAGTTACTAAAAAGAAAATAAAAAGGGAAGAGGGAGAGTGAAAAAAGGGAAAAAGGAGGGGTGACACAGGATGATAAACGAAAACATAAAAACATAAAATAAAATATTAGATTATTTTACAATGTTTGACATTTTTTTTTTTCCTTTTTTCAACTGGTTTTAACTTCTTTGGTGGTGGTTCCTTTGCTGAATCACTTTCCCTTTATACTGACAAATGTATGATGAATTTCTCAATATTTATTAATATGCACCACTACCTTGATGGTCAGGTGGCTGGTCGGCCCTGCTTCGTCTCTCCCTCTCCTCTCTTTCTCCCCACCTTTCGTTTGCAAAAGCCCCCCCCTCTCATATACACACACTTCCCCCAAAAGCCTGTCCTCTCTACCTCTCTCTCACACACACCTCCCCAAAAGCGTTTCTTCTATCTCTCTCCTCCTTTCTCTTCCGGGTGAGCCGAAAGTGCCGATTCTGGGGCCTTTGTCTCGCCCCAGCAGCCTTGCAGCTCCTGAGGACTCTCTCATGGCAAGTCCTGCGCTTTGCCAGTTTAGCTCCTTCCCTCCCCCGCTACACTTGTCTAGGCTGGGCAGGGCCATGTACCACCTGCCAGGTGCCAATGTACCATCGCTGGTATGGGTACCACCGGTTGAAAAGCCCTGCTCTTGGCCACAGCATCAATATTTCCCTTTGCAAGCTGGCTGCAGAGAATTCTTAAGTATTCCTCAGTTAGGCAAAGAAACAGGAAGTATTTTGTGGATGTTTTCAGTGCAGAAATAACTTTCCAGAAGGTCAGAAGGCTTTACTGTAGTCCCCTTTCAGATGTTGCCCTCTCCAACATTAGTGGTAGCACATGAAATGCCAGTAACATTACTCCCACATTACAAACTCTTTTGCAACCAACAGCATTCAAAAGGGAGGACTGCTCTAATTCCAAAGAATCCAATCAAGAAGAGCCAAAACAGAAATGTGTGCTAATTCATATTTTGCTTTCAGTGCTACAAATATTAATTGCTTAATAACTAAAGCAAAAAGGCAAACATTTTTTGAAATTTCTTCAAGTGTCCATAGACCTGTAACATTATGCTTTGGAAGTGGAAAATGTACAGTAAATACAATATAAAACAATATTAAAGGATGTTGTAAGATTTTCCCCTAAAAGATAAGAAGGCAACTTGGTGCTACAAAAAATATTTAGAACCACAAGTTCTACAATCCCATTCTGGCTGGGGTTGGTGGAAGCTAAAGTCCAAAACATCTGGGGAACATCAGGCTGCCTATCTTAACCCAAAAGGGAAAAATACTTTAAACTGTCAAATCCTACAAAGCCGTCAATATAGAAAAGAATCTCTGGCATTTATTATTCCCCTTTTTCCTACAAGGCATCAAAGAATACAATTATTTAAGGACAGTAAATTAATATGAATTAATTTTGTCTGTATGGGAAAAGACATGAAGGGGAAGGAAAATTTATAAAGGTACATTGCTTGTTGTACTCTCTTCGTTCTAATACCATTAAGTACAATAAAGTAAAGTAAATATGTCCAAATTAGATATTTCATCATTAAGGAATGAAAGATGAGGAATTGAAATGTTAAGTAAAGATAGGTAGAAACACAGCAATTTCTTACATGGCGGATCAAAGGGAGTGTATGGACCTTGGTCATCATCATCATCATCGTCATCATCTTCCTCCTCATCATTCTCATTGTTTTCATTGTCATCATTTTCATTCTCTGTTTCACTGCCACCCTCAGCAGCCTCCTCGTCTCTCCCGGTTCCATTTGTGCTTCCTTTAGCAGAGTTGCTGAGCCCTGATCCATTCTCCATGGTATGTTTGAAAGGGACCTTGATGGCTATCTCTGATTCTCCATTGGTGTACACTCGACTGTTGATTAATCTTTGCCTCTGGAAGAAAACAAAAACAAAGTGGAATCTGCAGGCAATTTTAAAACATAAATAAATTGAATGAAAAGACAAAGAGTTCTGACCAAATTATTTGTTCAAAAATATTTGGCTGATGCCAGTACAGGTAGTCATTGACTTACAACAGTTCATTTTAGTGACTGTTCAAAGTTACAATGGCACTGAAAAAAAGTGACTTATGACCTTCTTTCCAGCTCCTCCGTCACTTCCCCTGCCGTCATGTGCAGTCCCAGAAACAAAAGTTTGTGGGACTAAAAAAAAAAAGTTCAATCAATCAAATCCAACTTATCGTGAAAAAAAAAAATCTCGCGAAGTTGGAATTGATTGATTGAACTTTTTTTTTTAGTCCCATAAACTTCTTTTGTTTGTGGGACTGCTCGCGGCGGCAGAGGAAGTGACGGAGGACCACATCGGGGCTGGAAAGAAGGTGTCGCATGGGTCCGATCAGGGGCGGGTGGCATTTCTGCCACACATCAACCGGTTCTCTGAACTCAAAAGAAATTAGCTACCAGTTCTACCGAACCGGCTGAATCCCACCATGGAATAAAATATAGTAAATACCTCATTGATCAACATGCGACTAGCCATGGAGAGCCGGGTTCTGGGAGGAAAGTGACTTGTGATCATAATCCGGAGTCCAGCCTCTGAAAAGGATAGCTGGTGTGGATATGCAGACAGCAACTCATCCACCATGATTACAGAGGCTTTGCGGTGGAAATTTCCTAAACAATAATTAACAGAATTGGAAGGAAAATGCCTTTTACATCATCAATTTTTCTTATCTGAAATTTCTATAATTTATGGTGTTTTTGACCTTAATTCCACTTAACATGTTAGTAACATCTCCCTAATTTTTAGAAACATACAATTAATTCTGAAAAATCTAGATGTATCGAGTCCATTCACATCTCTCTTTTGCCTCTATTATCATATTTTTCTAACTCCTTATGTTGGCCAAGTATATTTTTGAGAAACACTATAAAATTCTGGTTATTTAAATATAATTTATGACAGAAAAATAAATTGTAAATAACTTAAAAATGATGGTATATGGATATATATCACAGGTATATGGATGCTTAATTTTATAAATTACAGATTTGCACTGTTCCTAACCTGGTTACGGACTAGAACAATAATCCACTGTGCTCTAGACACATGACACTGTTAATCTACATCTTATGTCACATTGTAAGCTAAAGATATTACAAATTGCAAAAGTTTTAATGTTATTCTTTGAGCCATTCAGGCTCCTAATGTAAACAGCAGCTTAGTTTCCAAAGTAGAACATAATAGGGCATTGTCCTCAAGCTATTTTTTCTTACTAAATCTAAACATCTTTTTAGCTGTACATGTAAACAAATGGAATGCTGTTGTGATTAACAGTACAATCCTATACAAGTCTATTAAGAAATAGTTTTTCTGTTTTTGATTTTATAGGTAGTCCTCAACTTACAACTACTTATTTAGTGACCATTTGAAGTTATAACAGCACTGAAAAAATGACTTATTGTAGTTTTTCACACTTATGACTGTTCCAGCATCTCCATGGTCATGTGATCAAAATTCAGCCACTTGGCAACTGGCGTGTATTTATGGCAATTGCAGTGTCCCAGGGTCATGTGATCATCTTTTGTGACCTTCTGACAAGCAAAGTCAATGGGAAAGCCAGACTCATTTAACAATTGTGTTATCAACTTAACAACTACAGTGATTCACTTAACAATTGTGGCAGTAAAGGTTGTAAAATGGAGCAAAGCTGACCTAACAACTGTCTTGCTTAGTAATGGAAACTTTTGGTTCAATTGTGGTCATAAATAGAGGACTACTTGTATTTACTTTAGTAAGCACTAGACAACCTGCACCTCAGTTGATGGCCATTGCTGGGTCATCATTTCAGAGATATTACCTTATTTAAATAGAGAAGCAGAATGACCATGGGGTGGTTAAAAAGCAGTGGGAGTAAGAGTGGCTCCCAACTTCCTGTTGGATTCCCCATTGATGTTTCTTGCAGGAAGCTGGCAAGAGCATCAAAAATCCTTCCTTCCTTCCTTCCTTCCTTCCTTCCTTCCTTCCTTCCTTCCTTCCTTCCTTCCTTCCTTCTGTCCTGCCCTATCATTCTGTTATTTCTTTTGTTTTCTTCTTTCCTCCCCTTCCCTTCCATTTCCTTCCAGTAGACAGTTAAGTGGCTGCTGCTGGGTGGGTGAGGGAGAAAGGGATTGTGTGAGTGGCTGGGAAACTCTCACAGAACATTGAAAATGAGGATCAGGTGACTGCAGCAGCAGATGGCAGGGCTGAAGCAGTCACAACTTTTTCAAATTTCATCCCCTTGAGAGTAATGGGACCTAGCATTCTGCAAATTGGTCCAGTTGAGGTCCTTTTGTTGACAATTTTTCCCTATGACGCACCCAACAGGAAATCCCATGGATGAGATTCAATTGGATCGAAAATAATGCCTAGATTGGCCCTGAGTTTCTAGCTCATTAAATATTAGAGTTCTCCAAGCAAGCAGATTGACTTACTGGAACAGTTACCTTTCTTTAGTAATACTACTGTAGCATCACAATTGCTGTTGTCATCCATCTCGGTATTATTTGCTAATCCATTCACCATATTTGTTACATTTTTTGTCCTCCGTTCAAACATATGCTGAAGACTGGAATTAAACCTACACAAAGAAGAAAGAATGGGATTATTTTAGGCACTGTTAGATGCTATACAACTCCTGGTCTCATTTCAGATCCCTGATTGAATATGGTGGGAGAAGCAGCAGAGCAGCTAATTTTGAATTATTGGTCGGATGACTAAAGGCCCAGACAACTTTCATTTGGATTCCTGCAACCTTTTATTTTACTACTAAAGAATGCTTCCTATTGGGGCATCTTCATGAGGCCCAGTATTTGATGTTTTGCCCAGTTACATGATAAAAGAAATCAGTTTGGCTCCAGCAGGCCCTATAACCTGTCCTTCATTTTAAGGAGCTTGTTTTGTGATATGAGGATGTCCCATGATGATGTTCTCCATAATTTCCCATGTCCTGCCAATCAAATCAAATTTTAACATGGTTCAAAAGTTACTGCTTTGTTCACATTTTTATTCCCTATTGATATTAAGAGTCTGATTATACAGAATCTTGGCACTATCCTCTCCTAGTTTTGGCATGCTTTGTGATTGTCTTGGGAGTCAGAGTTCTACTCATAGATAGGTAAATCCTGGTTATACACTTACAGTTTATATTGAAAAAGAGCAAAGATATTTTTTGTAAAATAAAAATAATACATATGATGAAACCTGTATGAACAAGTTTTAATGACTTGTATTAATTAACATTCACTGATCTCAAACACAATTAAGCCAAGTCAGACCTGCTTAATACTTGGACAGGAGGCTACGAATAAATGCAGGGCTATAAATTAGACTTGGTTGTAAAGGAGACAAAAGCAAATGACTTTTATATTGTTGCCAAGGTAACTTCGGGGACAATGTCTAAGTAGTCATCAAGAGCAGAGCTCAGCTTGCAGAAATCTTAGCCTTTGCCTTACTTGATGTACACAGATGGAAAATAGAGCCCTATCCATTTACTTAATTATTTCCCATATTTATATACTGTCCAGCTATATTTGTGTACAGAGTTCTTTTGTTTCCTTCAATCATCTTCTGTTTATTTATTCTACGAAACATTCTGTGTAACAACTCCCCCCCCCCATCTGTGGGCTAGTATTGAGACAGGCTGCAATATGGCTAGATTTGCCACATCTGGATTCCAGAGGGTCAGATGGCCACAAGGTTGGAACAAATAGACACAAAAAATGCTCGATCTTTTCTGCTGCCTTGCAGGTGATTAGATTATTCTTATATTTTACTAATATGAGAGTAGAATGAACAATAATAGAAAGCGGAGAAGCCAGAAAAAAATTCTCCAAGGTGTCTCTGCTAATTAAAATGGGTAAGATATAACTGCCAAAGTGTACAAAAATTGTACTGTATTGAGGAGAAGCTTTCAAGCAGATGGACAAGGACACGGTAGGAGCTGTAGGTAATCCAGATTTGTCTAAAATAATAACATGGAACAATAAACAGGCCAGAACATATTGTACTTACTTCATGATAAGAATGTATATGAAGTACATCAGCACTAGGATTAAGGACTCCCACCTGCGACCAGCCAAGGAAATAAAAGGGAAACAATAAGCAGCACTGTTCCATGACTACGGTATGATTGCCTTTTCTTCTAAAATTCAGGCCAACGTCACAGGGGATGGTGAATGATGACAAGTGTGGAGCACAGAGGGCAAGTTACCCTCTAATATTGCTTACAGAGAGTGAGATGGCACCTATTGGTGCCAGGAGAAATCTGGCGTATCAAAAATGAAGCTGGATGGACAGGGAGAAAGCAGAGCACAATGTACAACTGAAAACAGCATGCTAATTCCTTTCAGCCCCTGACCTTGAGATATGACTCATTCTCCTGAGATCAATTGATCAGAATAGAGCTAGAAGGGACCTTGGTCTTAGAGGTCTTCTAGTCCAACCCCCTGCTCAAGCAGGAGACTCTATACAATTTCAGACAAGTGGCTGTCCAGTCTCTTCTTAAAAAAAAAACTCCAGTCATTGTGAGAAGGATAAATCCTTAAAATGTTGGGCCAAACTATAAGTCTTAGTCTATGCATATTCCACACATTCAATTATTTGGAATGGAAGCATCATCCGACAAAAGAGTTAGCAATATATAATGGATGGAGAGCATACAAATACAACTGCATTTTTGACACAGTTCATCATAACCATTCAATAAAACCTGCAGTGTAATTATCAACCATTTCTTTAGAGATGTAAATTTGGCATTACATTTAAGTAATTGGTTGGGACAATTACTTTCATGCTGATGGCCGATCCAAAAGTCCTGGGAAAGTTTTTTCTTTTGATTTTAAATTTTTTTAGACAAATCATTTTATTATTTAGTTTTCCTACAGGATTGAAATTGGTCCCTGAACCCTCTTAGCCAAAATTGGTTTTCCTTACTTTTCTTAATTGGCAAATGACAACCATACTACTTACCAAGCAACTTTTTCATCATAAATAAACTGAGGAAAAAATGGAAAAATAAATATTACTGTATAGGACTGCTAATAAAATATCTACTACTTTTTAAAAAAAGAATCTCATATCTCAGTATTTCATGCTGGCTCTATAACTCAAATTATTCTACACATTTCATTCTCTCTCTCAAACTGTTTAAGCATCTGTAATGTAGAACTCCATACATTACATGTAATTTTTGTTTTAAATTAACATGCAAATTAGAGCAGAAAGCCAGAGTTTAAATACATCACAATTATAAATACCATGTCAGAGTTTGAGTTTCCAATTTGACTATCCAACAGCAATTTGTCTAATTTTAAATAAAAATTATATATTAAACCATATGGAGAAGCCAATAAATGTAATATAAAGTTCTGTTAAGTTGTTGTACATGCAACACATGTGACTCTCTACTTTGCACTGTGAATTTCATGTGAAGAACTCAATTGGACATATAGCTAGTCATACGGCATCTTTCTGAATAGTGCCACTGCTTTCATATACTGTAAATGCATAAAATTGAATAGTACATCATATATCCATCTTTCCCTTGATGTCGCTCTATACACACATCTATTCTGAATGTGGGAAAACTTTCTAAAATTCAAGCCTTCCCTCTCCATATAGAAGTCACTGTCCCTGATTCTAGCAGCTCCTTCGGCAATCAACATGCAGCTCTATTCTTCTTCTGGGATGTAAACCAGGAAGAAGCTTTCCTCTATGTGACCACCAGGGTGCACTGACATCCTGTGCTTCTACTTGACTTCTGTCCTTTTTCTTTCAGATGTGCCTACAATGATACTAGCGAATTAAGGTACCTGGAGTATTTAGTAGTAGTATTTGCATGGTTACATGTCTAGCTTTCTACTTCCTTTATAGTTTCGTGGTTAAAAATATACAACTGGTTATCTGTTTGTTCTTAGTTATCACTGTAACTACAGGCCTCATTATGAAGTAACTTACAGGCCAGGAAACATATTCATGCAATAATAAAATATCATAGCAGAGGAGGACAGCAAAAATGCATTTCTGATTTCACAACCTTCCTCTTTTGCCATCTGAATTTTGGCTAAAGATTCCTAGAATATTATATAACAATGGAAAAAAAGGAAAAGCTTCTGTAAAGTCCTTAACCAGAGAGATGTGGTGCTCCTAACTAGAGAATGAACTAATGTCCAGATCTCCATTGTGCCAGGTGGCTGCAATGGTTTCTTCTGTCACTTTCACTCCCCGGGCGCCATGCATGCTTTCAAGATACTGCTTTGACTTTGCTTGAGCAGACCCTAATTCTGGTACAGAATTATTCTGCATGAGCCCGAAGAAGGCACAACTGCTTAAGTTGTCAAGGGATTAAAGTGAATGTGTCTGTTAAAGCAGCCTCCTTTTTTCCCCCCATCAAGTTTGGCAAGAGGCTGAAAAAGAGCGGGAAAGGTACTGTTTTAATGAACTGTGGTGCAGTGTTATGCTTATGTGAGGTTTCCAAGCACTTCTTCCAAATTACTTCAGAATTGTGCACAGTTCTACTTTCCCTATCAAAGTTTCCATTTGAGATACGGAATAAAGAAAATAAAGCAAAGCAAAGAGAAAGTATCAAGGAGACAGCAGCAAACTTCTTAAGGAAGGAGAATAAAGTAATCACACTGAGTGGCGAGAGACACCACCTACTGTACTTGAAGTATTAGGCTCACTGTCATGATTCATACAATTTATTCTTTACTTAATTTTCTATCAAAATGAAAAAATAACTATCAGCATCATACAGAATATTAGCACTTTCAAAATACAATCAATCACTCTCGCTCACCATACAAATAACAGCTATATAAATATTCAATATAAGTAGTATTGAACCTGCATATTGATCTTCCATGTCAATTGGATGGGAATTGCAGTCACTAAGCAATGCAGTCGATAAAGTGCGACTGCTTTGTGCTGGCAATCCAGACAGTCCCAGTTGTCATCATTACCTTAATGTCCCAGTTGTTAGGCACAGCAACTTTCTGCCAGCTTCCCACAATCAAGGAAGTTCTAATCTCCAGGCCCCACAGGATGGGGAGGGAGCAAGGGGGTGCACGGGAGGGTCAGAGGGGATGTGTGAGAGCCTCAGAATCTCTTGAATTTTTAGTCCCAGAGTCAAGAAGCTTCTGAAACTTCTCCACTCTGGGACTGAAAAATCTAAAAATTCTGCTTGGATTTTGGCAGAGGTTGCATCTTCAGCCAGCCTTTAGACCCTGGGAGCTGGCTGAAAACCAGAATTCCAATGTCTGAGCTCCTCAAGGAATGAGAGTAAGTAACAATCGCTATATTTAATACACAACCAATGTTCTAATACATTATGTGCCAGATGAACCTTTTCACCTGCCCCACAAAGTCTTCCACTGGGTTCCTTGGAATCTCAAGATATTATTAAGAAAATCCCAGGTCAGATAATAAATGATACAGAATCATGCAATATAAACTAATATTTTTTTACTTTCTTACAATATTCTATGAGAGGAATTTGACTTTCAGGCAGTTGCCTATTTGACTTTCAAACAATAGACCATTGATAGGTTCTCAATCCAGCTGAAATCATGAGAATATGTCAGTTGCACCAGGTAGTGCCACTTACTGTAGTAACAATATGTTGAATTTGTTTACATAAAAAACGCATTTAATGGAAGACAATAACTTATGGATTGCCACAGGATTAGCATTGCTACCAGACGTGCCTTGCAAAAATCATGACTGCCACTAAATAGCAACAAAGAGATAAATTGACATCTTGTTTTTTGCCACTAACTATCATTAATCCAGGTTTTAGCAGCCCAGAATTGTAGCTCTACATGAAAGTAAACCAGTACATCAATGTTCTTAGGCTACCATTTTAGAGCCATTGTTATAGAACAGTGATGGCGAACCTTTTAGAGACTGAGTGCCCAAATTGCAACTCAAAACCCACTTATGTATCGTCGGGTGCCGGGTGGGCGTGGCCCATTGGGTGGGTGTGGCCAATTGGGTGGGCATGGCTGTGGTAATAACGGCAGACTGGGTGGGACTAAAAAGTTCAATTAATCAATTCCAACTTTGCAAGATTTTTTTTCCCACGAGAAGTTGAAATTGATTGATTGATTGAACCTTCTTTTTTTTTGCACATGGCGGCGGAGGCCTAAAGCGAAAAGGTTTTTTAAAACCCAGCTGAAGGCCTAGGACTGGGGCGACGGCGTGCGTGCCCACAGAGAGGGCTCTGCGTGCCACCTGATTTTAGTTCCTATTGTGGACATTTTATTTAAATGCTTATGTTGCTTGTAATTACTGCAAACTACTGAAGGACTGGCAATTGCAGCTGTCATAAATAGGATAAATAAATAAAATATAGCAAGAAATAAACATCTAAAGATGGAAAGGAAGGGATAACAACTATCCTTTTGGAAATAGCACAAAATAACATCTTGGCAATTCATAAAACAAATTTTATGTCAACGTTCAGTTATTAAGACATATTTTCTGAATGACAACACATGTTTTAAGAATTCAGAATGTATAGCATTTGCTTTAAATACTAAAATTTGGTATGCTCAATACAGCTGTGGCCATCTAAAGCTGAAGCCTCATATTCTAAAGTTTTGAAACAAGCTTTTTCAGATCACAATGAACAAAATATAAAAAATCACTAAAGGATAAAGTCTGAAATTGTTAAGGAGTGTGACTTGTGTTCAATTAAATGGAATGTCCAGAACAGCAAAACAATCAATATATACTGGTAAAAACATCTGTCATTACTAAAATCTTTACAAAATAGGAAGATGAACGCTCTTTTGTTTGTTAAGGGCAGTCAGAGACTGAATTCACATCACATTCTTATCCCAGGCCAAATTAACAATGGCTTTATTCAATTGTGGATTTGTACAATACATCTAATCATAAATTAGCTATGCAAACTGGACATATACACAAATGGAAACCAAAATTTGGTTGGCTAGGTCAGTATGACACACACATGTACATAGCCAAAAACCTTTATTTAGGAGAATAACCACTCAGTGCTTACCAAAATAAGTGCAGCAACTGAGCAGGTATAATATCCTGAATCTCTCAAGAGGCTCCAAGAAGACAATGCAACTATCTGAGAAAACAAGCAAAAAGAAAAGGAATTGGTGAGCATAGTTTGCATCAAAAACAAATAGCAAGAAAGGGTTTTAGAATAATTTGAAACTTTGGGGTGCTGTTTCCCATATACAATTATTCATTATGAGAAATCTGAAAATGTTGCAGTTTTGAAAGTCAAGGTTACTTCAAAAAAAGATACCTAGTTCCACACAATGAGAGATTAGGTCTCTGTTCTGATTTGTGATTGAGCTTGAGTTCATAGTGAATCAGGGCAATTTAGGCCAGATCTTTGCTTTCCAGAAGCAGGATTCTGCCCTGCTCTGTCCTGATTCAAGGCCTTCCCCAATGCTCTGCACCCCAAGTTTCAATTCCAGAGCATTGCTTCACTGCAAATGATGGCTCTGCAACATACTTCTCTCTCATTCTCTCCCTCCCTCCCTCCCCCCCTCTCTCTCACACACACAAATGTCAGGAATTGACATTGGTTGTATAAAATATTGATGGAAAGGATACTAGTTTCCTTAAATGACAGCCCTTTCAGAAATTTAAAGCGACCCCAGTGGTTCCCAACCTTTTCTATACCCCGCACCCCTAGAACGCTTCTGATATATTCTCACACCCCTTAGAAAAGTTCAAAATAACGGCAACAAATTATGCATATACGCTATACTTTTGAAAACCCAAGTTTTCGTACCCCCTGGAATATCGTCTTGCACCCCTGGATTAGACAATGAGTGAGCCTTTGGGATGAGTAGGCAATGGGTTTTGGGGCACTGGCAAGACAGCACAGCAATCAGCTAGAGAAACTGGGGAGAAACAGATCTCAGTACACTGTATTTGCAGGGCTTGCTCTGGCAATTCTGGTTCTTTTGCATTCAGACAAATGTAAACCTGCACAGTGAGATGTTTATGACAGGTCTTGCTGACTCAGGCTAGTTTGTCAGTTTCACTTGGGAGATACCAGAATGACTGTTGTGTAAAAGAGGGGCCAGGAGAGCAACAAGATGAGCAACAGAAATGTTACCCCTCCTTCCCTATGTAAATAGGTTGGTCTGTTCCATCTTTCTTCAGACTTGGAGTAGACCCACCACAGTTATTCACTGGGGCTATTTTCTCTAGTTTGGGGGCTTGAACAATGGCTTAGCTTTCAGGAGGGCAACACGTGCCTCTGAAAGGGATGGGTTTTTCTGAGAATCCTCACAGCAAGAAGAGCATTCTTTTTTTCCTGAAACCCTGTTCCAGAAGTGGGAACAAGTCAGGGCAGACTATCCCAAACCAAGTATGTGTCAAACTATTTATGAATCTGACCTTGGATGTGGGCCAAGAGATCACTTATGAACATGTATGAACATTTATGGGGGGTGGGGAGGGAATCAGAAAGAGATTTATGACCATTAGTAACGGATTTATTATTGCTGCTGGCAACTTGGTTAATAACACTTTGAATTTAGTGAAAACTGAAAATTGACCCCTGTAGACTGCTGTGCTTTTGCTTCTTTAATGCTTGAAAAGAGGAACACTTTTTCTCTAAGAAAATAAGCTACGTATGTTTAAGCATTGAGATGACAAAATCAGATGGCATCTGGAAAAATTCCATTTTTGAATGCTGATTGATATAGATTCACACAAGTTCAAAAAACACAATATATAAATGAACAATGTGCTTCCAATTCACTCCATGTCATGCCAGAGGGACTTGGAGTCCTAGTGGACGATCACTTGACTATGAGCCAGCAATGTGCAGCAGCAGCCAAAAAAGCTAATACAATCCTGGGTTGCATAAACAGAGGCATAGAATGATTAAAGGCCTAGCCCTGGAGACTAAAATGTATGAAGAATGCTGCAGGACTTGGGTTGGGCTAGTCTAAAGAAAAGAAGAAATAGGGGTGACATGATAGTAATATTCCAGTATTTGAGAGGCTGCCACAAAGAAGAGGGGGTCAAATTATTCTCCAAAGCACCAGAGGGCAGGACAAGAAACAATGGTTGGAAACTGATCAAAGAGAAAAGCAACCTGGAACTAAGGAGAAAGTTCCTAACAGTGAGGACAATTAACCAGTGGAACAGCTTGCCTCCAGAAATCATGGGTGCTCCATTACTGGAGATTTTTAAGAAGAGACTAGACATTCACCTGTCTGAGATGGTATAGATTCTCCTGCTTGAGCAGGGGGCTGGACTAGAAGGCCTCCAAGGTCCCTTCCAGCTCTATTCTATTCTATTCTATTCTATTCTATTCTATTCTATTCTATTCTATTCTATTCTATTCTATTCTATTCTATTCTTAATAAATGTTTTGATTCTTCATAAAAGGAAGATTTCTGAAATGTGAACACTGCTGACTTGCAGTCTGAGGGGATTTGATTCATTATTGCTCCATTGCTGTCCCATTTTGCCATTGCATTAAGGTGAGGCTTGAGTTATTATTGTCATCAAATTCCAATCCATTTTGTGGGCTGCGATACTAGGATGTTTCAAGTCAGTTTGGTGGTAATACATTTCACACTATCTGTAGATTTCCGATTCCATACAACAAGATACTCTTTTAAGTTTATTTAGTGGCATGAATCAAAACTATATTATTTATTATTTAAAATAACCCTGCATTATTTGCAACATGTAGTGCATTTAGTACTTCATATGCTGCAAACTTTTTCAGGGAGTATTTTGTATCAAAACAATCACACCCAAAATCATTTTACAGGGCAGCAAGTTCATGTAAACAATCATGATAAAAGAGATCAAAGACTGAGTCCATTTGAATTACTTGTAGTTAGTAAAATGCAGAACTGGAGAACAGAAGCAGCATTTGAATTATAGCTGCTCAAAGAATAGCTGGCACAAATTAACTGGGCAAAACCCCCACCCCACCATCTAGGATATATCCTAAGTAATTAGCCACCCAACTGTGCATCTAGTCATCTATAGGATTTCTTTCTTATATGATAGTTTAGCTTGATAAATCTTACATAACCCATAATCTGCAGATCAAAATCAGGGAGGAGATTCTGTCCTGCTGTAGTTTTTTTTTTTTAACAAATTTTTATTAGTTTTCCAGTTTTACATTTGAGTATTTGGAAAGCAACGTGGTGATTGGGTTAGTCAATAGTTCAATAACAAAATCTTTAATACATATCTCAGGTTACATCATCAAAAATTCCTTCTTTATTTCCCTTAACATTTGCTATATCATATTTAAGCTAGTAAATTTCTAATTATATCAAATTCAGTTGAAACATTTATCAATGTGTTTTTGCTTATACATATCCATATCCTGTTTTTAAGTTTTACCTAATTTTAATATTTAATTGCAATATTCCAATTTAACCTTTAATATCCATAGTATTTAATTTTCGGGTAACCCAAATTTCTTTTATTTCACTACACAAAAGTTATACCTTCTAAAATACACATATTACTTACTTAAATATATTCTTATTTTATTTCATAAACATTTTCTATTTCTCATCCTAATACATCACCACAGTAATGGAGTATCCTTTATTATCTCAAATCCATCATCTGCATTATCTGGGCTAAACAATAATTCAAAGGTATAGTCTAAATCCCCAATATTAAGCCAATTAATCTCTTGTTTTTATTATTTTCCAACAATACTTAAATCTAATAATCAAATTCCCCTTCATCTCAAATCTCCCTTTAGCCCATTAGCTGAAACTTTAGGATCCTCTCTAATAAATCTAAAAACCCCATTTTTAAAATCTAACTCTAGCTTTCTTTTTATGCCAACCAGGCTTCCATACCAATGCTTTTAGATCATCAGATAGATCTCCCTTCATTCTTGTGCATGTTACTTGAATGAAAGGAGACCATCTAATTGTCAATTTTCTAGAAAAACTGGCCCATTTATAATCATTAAGTTGTCGCCCTGGTGGCTCAGATCTCCATATTTGCTCTAGTATAGTTGTCTTCAATTCGATTTGGTCTTCTTCTTCCTCAGGTTTCTTCTGGTTTAAGCAGAAAGTCATGTCCAATTTTATAGTTGTTGTTTGATTGTCTAAGTTTTCAGTAAGCTGTACTTGTTGATCTTTAATGCCCTCCGTCTTGGTATTACTTTCTTCCGCTTCTGTTGTTTTTTGAGTTGTACGTTCTTTAGTTGCAATCAGGGTTTGATTGTCTAAATTTTCAGTACGTTGTACTTGTTGATCTTTAAAGTCCTCTGTCTTGGTGTTAATTTCTTCCGCTTCTGTTGTTTTTTGGATTGTAAATTCTTTAGTTGCAATCAGGGTTTTGCTTCGTAGATTTAAGCTGGTGCCTTTGTCTTTCAGTCTAGATTTAATTATCTCAGTAGCTTCAAGAATTTTTTCAAGTATAAGTTTATAATTATAATTATTTATAATTAGATTTGTTGCTGGTCCTCCTCCATTTCTGACATGGTTATAGATGGTCCTTTAGTGAAAGCTATTTATTTAAAAAAAAGTCAGTAAGTGTTCACCTCCACAGTTCCTAAAAATCAATTTCACCGTCCAGCTGTTCTCTCAGCTTTTAATCTCTTTTAGATAATACCAAGGACAGATCTGGGCTATGAGTAGGTCTCTTTGTCAAGAATATTCACTTGCTGTACCAAGCTTCGCCACAAGATGTCCTCGATAGCATTTAAAGTCTTTTTCAAATCCCAGGCTAGGTTTTTATCCAATTTAAGTTCTTTTTCATCTTTTTTATGAGTAGATAAAGTAGCAAGTCCCTGTGAGAGTAGGAACTTTTTGGTTTCTCAAATATCAAGAAGGTGCAAATTCAATTATTTAGTTGTTCTTTTCAAGGCTTTATTTCCCCTAGGTAGTCAGACACTGCCATTTTAGATGGTGAGAGGAAGACATTCCCTTCCCTCTCTCCTCACAGGGGGAAGAAATTTCAAGAAGCTTTTTACAGGAAAATACTTGGGGTACAAAGAAGGTAAGATCTCACCCAATTCCTCTGTGGTGCTTTCAAGGTGCTTGTTAGTAATTTTGGCCTTGGCTGGTAGCGGCATTAGTGATGGGCCATGTTGATGGCCGATCTTTTCCCCATCAGTTCGAAAAGCTGTCCTCTTCATACTCGTCGCCCCTCCAGGGTGACTTCCAACCCTTTTCAGGGTGCCCTGGCAGGAGAAAACTGGACAGCGGAGAGAGTGATCGGCCCGCACATCTGCCAGAGCCGCAATCGCAAACTGGAAGTCCAAACCTGCTGTAGTTTACAGCTGTGGATCCTTCACTGTCTATTTCTATGTTGCTGAATATTATATTTCTTTTACATAAAATTAGTACTTCATTTGCAAGAGCTGGAATGGCTTGGTGCTTTGCAAGAGTTAGTATTCGTTGGTGCTAACAATACTTTATGGATATAACAGATAAAATTGCTATTGGGAATAATGTGAAGGCTCTTCTTTGATCCTAACCCCAGCACAAACATGCCCTGATAACCATTTTTGAATACCATGTCATTCTCTCATGCTTGGCTCATAACTGAGGCAACTCACATGATCTTTAACTACTCTGGTTAAAGTATTTTTGCCATGAGAATAATATGGCATGCTTTCCTGATAATAGGGCTGCTGATCTGTTCAGGGGATGCTGTGGGATGGTAGCTGTCCAATTTCTATTGGCCCCTTTTATTCTGTCATTTTAACACTGCCATTCCTTTGCAGCCAATAATAGAGCCTGCTTGCTGCCTATTTCCATTTCATTACAAAAGCCCCTCCTTACTTTCTACCTGTCAGCAGACTATTTTTGAACAAAGATATAGTGCATTCAATCTTTGTTCAGAAGTAGTCCAGCTGACAGCAGCAGCATTGCAGAGCTCTCTTCCCCTTTAGCCTTGTACCTGCTCTGTGTTCATTATCTGTTAGCTGGGCATGAGCAGATCTTAACTACTTTCTGTTTCACCTTTAGAAAGATAAAGGCTGCCCATATACTCCAAAGGTTCCGGGGTGCCCACAGAATAGGTCAAAAAGTAAAGATGGCGACTGTGATCATCTGATACAAAGGCTTTTGGGATATGAAAGCACTGAGACGAAATGAGGTTTCCAGTTGCCAAAATGAAATATATGGAAAGTTTCAGATGGATTATTCATTCCAAAGTATTTGTTTACGGGGCTTCAGTGACTGCCATTATTTCCGGAACCAAGCAGAAGATGCTAAAAGTTAGGACTTGTTTAAAAAGTGCTTTATCTTAAGTCAGGTATGAAGTTGGTATATCACTATTGCAAAATTGCTTGTGTAATTGCTGTGATGATGCAAAAGGCAGTGCATTTCATAAAAGATCTTTCTTGAATGGTCTGACTGGAATCATTTTAGTTTCAAATGCCATTTACATTACCATATAATGCCATTTATAATAGTTTCCTTTATTATCCTGGTTATATAATTCTGCTACTCTCTGCATGAACACCAAGGGCTTTATGGCTTTATCAGCAGCCAAAGGGAAAACCATGTGTGAAAAGAGATATAAAATGTAAAGAAAAATCCACTGAGCCATTTGACTATAATAGACCTCAGTTTCTCCTGTTTCAGAATTTAACTGAAGAAACCACACATCTACCCATCCCCATGCTTCATTTAGGCTGCTATTCCTTTTTATTTTTTTTAAATACTACATGTGTTTTTTCCATAACACTTACATTATTTTACCAGAGTTTGGTGCTATCAGAGAACTAACCCATCAACTTTTGCTACATATTTGCTGCACTAACTTTTTTTTTTTAAATAGCAGATTGACTTTAAAGAAGGTATATTACAATCAGACTTCTACCAACTACATCTAGGATAAATTCTTAAATTTATTTCTTCCTTTTGCTTTCCAGGAAGAAAGAAAAGCCTTCCATATTAATGAGGTTCATGTACATGAGGAAACAACAGATGTTGTCTATCTAGGGTTTAAGTGCGATTTTATTGTATTAAGAATTCCCGTAGGCCTATAATGTATCATAATAGAATAAAATTCTAGGTCAATTTATTTC
This sequence comes from Protobothrops mucrosquamatus, assembly GCF_001527695.2. Classification (NCBI taxonomy): domain Eukaryota; kingdom Metazoa; phylum Chordata; class Lepidosauria; order Squamata; family Viperidae; genus Protobothrops; species Protobothrops mucrosquamatus. Next base: position 2,048,305 of record NW_015386289.1, read on the forward strand.
TTCACCTAGAATAATTTTTTTTTAAAGAAATCCTTGCTGATTTCGAGGGGTTACTCATCTAGTCTGAACAAATATTCAGGTGCTACACTTTGTTAGGATGAATGGAACAGCTATACAAATAGAAAAATAGAATATTAATACCTTTTCTCCTGAATTTAATTCCCTTCTCTGTACTAATCATTAACTAGACAGATAGTACTGTAATAGTCACTAAATATGGCATAATGCTTCATGCTTCACTAATCTCCTGACCAAATTACTATAATGCATTATATATAGGTCTAGTTTCAAAAGTCAATTGAAAATATGATTGTCAGAATCTTAGCTTCTGGAGTCAGATAGTATTAGCTTCCAACCACAATTCAAGAAACTGGAAATTATCCCTAATGTGCTAAATAGCTTGGTATTCAAAGACTTTAAAAAGCACCTTTCACTATGGTGAAGAGCCACGACTATTTTGGACTATAAGATAGAGGCCATGAATATATATATTATTTATTAAGCTGTTTATATGGCCCATCATCTTGCTACTGCCACTCTAAGTGGCTGACAGTGCATTAAAATTCCCAAACAGTAAAATCTCAAATAAGTAAAAAAAAACAAAACAAGGGTCAGTATACCATGTATCGGAAGTTCTAACAGATTCTTCCATCTGGCAAATTGATAGTAAAAAAAAAAAAAAAAAGCAGGAGTTTATTTAACATCCTGCCCAAATGCCTGAGGGAAAACCAAGGTCTTTAGCATCTTACAGAAGGTCAACAGAAGTTGGGGACCTTCAGATTTTTTTTTAGCATGACTCTTTCTGTAGCTGGCAAAAGAGTCCGGAGATCTGGCATTTCTTTAGGTGATGCTTTAAAAGTTCTTATTACATTGATTCATTAAAAAAAAAATCTAGTGATTTCTTATTGTACTTAAAAGAAACTTGCTACTGCATTTCTATAGGTATCTACTTGAAAAGAAGTTGAATGGAATTCAGTAAGATTTTTGTTTTAGGCTAAATCTTGTAGCATTTTCACTATCCCAAAATCAGTTTTATGGAAATTCTCTTCATACTCTCTCAACTAATCATTTTGGCAATGCATAAGAAAAAAAGTTCTTTACTTATATTAGCATATATTGATCCAAAGATAAGCAAACTTGTGGATGAACAAAAGGTTATCCATCTTCTTACAGATAATTTCCTTCTGGTAACGATATGGATATATTCATATAGTTTTCATGGCAGCAATGTGGAAGTGGTTTTCCACCTTCAAAAATGCCTTTAGCAATGGTGAATAGTATTGTTCCAGGTATGTGTGGTATTTTAAGTTTCACTTTCAAATAATTGGGAAAATCAAATCCTTAAACTACAGTATGCAGGAAACCCAGGAATCTATTTCTATGAATAATACCTATATTGTATGGGAATCATTTTGCACCTTCCTAAAGTGAGGTTTAGATAGTGGTTCTGGCAAGAGAGAGAACAGGGACAAGTGATTTTTGGAAACATAGTTCTCATTCTGTACAGGTTAAAAGAAGTTTTAGAAATGTTTTTGAATTCCATGAATTACCTTACCTGTCCTGCAAATAGGCCACAAACCCCAATTATGCACAAGATGTTGAACACTGCAGAGCCAACAATAGTTCCAACACCTACATCTCCTTTTGTAATAAACACACCTGGGGATAGGGGATAATTTCAATGTGTTATCAAAAGGCAGACAAGATTTCTATGCAGAGTTGAACTGCAAATTTTTTTTTGCATATTTAAACTTTGATTAAAACAGATGTGCGGAATTACAAGTGCAGCCAGATGTGATTTTTGCATGATAAAATAAAGTGGATTACAACAATATTTATGCAAAGATTTCTCAACATTTATTCAAAACACATAGACCCCTAACCAACATGTGTCTCAAAGTGAGATGATGGAATAGGCTGCTATCTGCATTTTTTAACCAGATAGAGGAGGCAAAGTTAAGGGGAATAAATCCTGCTCCCAGCCATTCTTGCAAATAAACTCTTAAAATGTGACTTTCCCTATTTCCAGTCTACAGATAGTCCTCAATTTATGACTACAATTGGGGCTGGAATTTCTGTCGTTAAGTTGTTGCAATTGTAAAGTAACTCATCACATGATTGGACCTGATTTTACCACCATTATTACAGCAGTTGTTAAGTGAATCAGGAAATTGTTAAGCCAATCCGCTTCACCAATTGATGTTGCTTGTCAGAAACTAGCTGGGAAGGTCACAAATTGCAATTATGTGACTACAGGAAGCTGCAACTATTCATAAATGTGAGCACCCAAATTGTGATTTCGTGACCATGGGGGTTTGGTATGATGGCTGTAACTTTGAGGATAGATCATATATCACTTTTTCCCCAGGCTGTTGTAACTTTGAACTGTCATGAAACAAAAGGACTATTTGTATCACGTTTTCCTCTTGAATAGAGTAATATGTAAAAGGCTTCTCAGATTTGAGTGGTACTGGAAATATATTCCGGAAAAGCTGCATACGTGATTGCTCAAAGGCATAAATATAATTATTTTGTTTTTTCCATATAATGCATGATACAACGATGGGAGGTGTAAAGTTTCACATTTTTTAAACTGCACTTTTGACTGACGTGAGATAGAAGTTTTGGTATAGACCTAAGAATGCTGGACAGGTTGTTCTAACTGCATATTTCACTACAGCAAGGACCCTTGCCAAAGTGAAGAGCGCTGCTCCTTGCATGGCGGGAGATCTGGCAAGGAGTCCTGTGCAAACATTCCACAAAGGCGTCTGACAGCCCTGCCTGCTGCTCTGGCTTCTCTCTCTTGGTGACCACACAGAAGATGCTCCAGTCAAATCTACCGTGAGAAAGACTAGAAGAGCTGAGTTCCCCTCACCTGATCCATCCTTCCCGAAATCAGATGCTGGAATGGGAGAGTCCCCTCTTTCAGAACACTGCTGAACACTGGTGGACAGTGCAATATTTTCTCTGTATTCTTGCTTAGTAGCAGTCAAACAATCTGGCCTTCCCATCTGTTACCTATTCAGATGGTTCCTATTAAAAATACTTACGCTGCTCTCATTCAACTGCCATTTCAATGCAGTTTATTTACCTCCAATAAAATAAAATAAAGCAGCATTCTAAGCCAGCTCCGTTCACCTCTCTTGTTTGTTTCAGGCAAAGGTGCTTCTCAGCATCCCACTCAGAAATGCCAGGAACGTAATAAATGCAAGGCATGTGCTCTGTTAGTTACTACTTCCCCACTTTCATGAGCTGGCTTCTCCCCACATTTCAAACACCACGTATCAAAGTAATGACCAGTTGAGTAATGAACTGTTCTTCCCATCCTTTTTAATGTAACCTAACAGCACAGTTAGCACTTGAAAGCACAGGAGTATGTCTTAATTAATGCCCCTCTGTCTACACATTTTTGGTGGTTGTTCCGAATATAATCTTTTCCCAATTAACAGACTTCTGCTGACAATCATACATCCATTTTCACAGAGTCTGAATGTTGGCATCATGCAAGATCCCACTTCATTATATATGACAATCATTCTGTCACTTTTTCTGCCACAAAGCTTTGCTATTCCATCAGCGTTAGCTAGTTTCAGAGACACACACATACAGTACTTTAGCAAACAGGAGCACAGCCACAAATAGTCATTCTTATTTTTACAACTGTTATTGGTCAGAAGTTACTGGTTTTAGTTACCTATCACAGATGTAAACAGCTCTGGAGCAGAACTGCCAGCTGCCATGAACGTTGCCCCTGCCACATCTTCACTGAGGTGCAAGCGCTGTGGAGGGAGGGGAAAAAAAATCATTGATTGATATGACTTTAAAACCACTTTTAATGTTTCTCAAGGCATAATAAAGGAGATTAAAAATCTAAAAACACATTTCAAGTGTAATTAAAACATCTCAATAAAGGTAAGCAACTGTCATATCAATCAAATATTAGATGAGAAGCAAAGGGCATCTAATACCTATCTGACAAAGGATGCATTGCATGGCTTGCCAAGGGCGGAGTTCCAGAATTGGTAGAGTCATTTTCTTCATTCAGACACTTTTCCAGTAACATCAACTTCAGAGAACTAGAGTCCTAGACTGATGACTGAGTATGCATTTTACCCTAGGGCAGGGGTAGGCAACCTTGGCTCTTTTATGACTCGTGGACTTCAACTCCCAGAATTCCTGAGCCAGCAATGCCAAGGTTGCCTACCCCTGCCCTAGGCTAGGCTGTACTACTGATTGAGAAGTGGGAAGTTTGGTTTGGTTATCACTCATCTGTTTCCTAAATATTTTTGCTCTGTCCTACTGAATGGCACTTCCTACCAACTTCAGTTTGAATGTTTTAGACTAGTAAAGTCATCTTGAGCAGTTTTTAGGTTTGAAATGAAACAGAAAGCTTTATAATCAGAAGGTTTGTACAAATGCCCAGTATTGTATTTACTTTATAAATGTGCAATATTCCTTAAACAATGTTCCTGCATATACATTCTGGATGAGTCTGTATTTTTTTAAGCAGTAATCAACAACCTACAGTTATGAGTCCTGCAAACCACTTCTTTAAAAAAAAAAATCTTGGGAACCCTTGACTGTGTCATCAAAATCTGATGGCAAAATATTTTTAAAAATATGATATGAGAGTGGGGATGATATTAGGCTAGATATTAGCTAATAAAATAAAAGGGTTATGTAGCTTTGGAATGACTTTACTATATTGGAATTATGTTTGACCTCAAAAAAGGTACAGAAAGATACAATTATATTTTTATATGTATAATAAGAGAAATGAAAATTTCCCCAACGGGACTTTTTAAATTTAAACAATCCAATTCAGATCAAGGCAAGCAAACATATCACACAGTTAAAACTGTTTGCAGTAGAATTACACTGTTGGATATAGCTCATATTTTTTATAAACACTTTCTAATGTCAAGCCTTATAGAAAATCACAACCCTTGTACAATTTAAGTGTTTAAAAAGCTAATTCCCTTGGAAAGAGCATGGAGAAAAGAAGATAGGGAACTGCTGGTATTTTAAGAGTAGTACACACATTTAATGGCATAACTGTGTTTAGAAGACTGTGTACAGTACCCCTTTAGTAATTTTCCATTTAAAATACATGTCAATTTGGAAAAAAAATATCCAAATGGGACAAATAAAGCAATATGGAAATTAGAAAAAAAGTGTGTTTTTCATTTAGAAAACTTAGAGTAGGGAAATGTGCACTTCATGTGCTTATGGATTACTCTTTTACATGTTCACTGGAAATCTGCAATGCTTCAGAATCAATTATTCTGAAAGGTTCTCTTGCAACATGCAAAAATGCCAAGGTAACACCTGTTGGTCACTTATTAAACCAGCTGTGTCTTTTTCCATATCAGTCATGTGCTTCTGGCAACAGATATGGGTGTTTTAATGAATTACTGGCTGGTGCTGCATTCATTCTTCAGGTACCACAAAGCAACTTGCAGAATTGAATCTGAAGCATGGCACAGCCTTTAAGTTCAATATGCTAGAGGACATTTACAAGGAACTAGACATACTCAGAATGGAGAAAATGTTTTCCATGTGTATTAGCCTTAACCTCCATGTTCAGAGAACATAAAACACAACCAATAACATTTCTTGGGAAGCACTAATAGTCAAGGCTACTCGCCTTATGTTTCTCACTGATAAAAGAAATAAGAGTAGGAAATGGTACAAATATACAGATGTTCAGGAAACCTCTGCCATAGATATGAAAAATGTAAAATAAGAGATTAAATATGATTAAATGCCAAACATGATAATGTATACATTTCAATAAACACGGAAAACTATTTCCAGCAGATACTTACTTCACAAATTTTTTCCAATGAAGGAACAAAGAAATCATCACAGATAATAGCCAAAGCATAGAACATGTAGACAGCCTAAAGAAACAAAAAGCATTCCATTGAGACAAGGCAATTTAAATCATGATATTTCCTCATTTCATTCTATTAAAAGAGTTTAAAGCACATCTACCTTTTTTTTAATACTAAAGAGGAAAGACATCCTTTAATTGAGCTCAACTCATTGGTATCTCTACTTTGTTTTCTTAATATCAATATGATTGAAAATGTTATTATCACTAAAGGCAGACAGAAAAAAATACTGAATCTTTGATAACAGTACAAAGGTAGTTTTCCACTGCAGCCCTCTGGGATGTTTCTCTATGTTCCCAGCTTAGCCTACAGCTGAGGAATGCCCTGATGGATTCCCATCTAAATATGGAAAAAGGTCCAAACCTACTCAATTTCTAACCCCAAGCAAGGGCAGTAATCTATTGAGGGAAGTTGTTGAGAGAAGTCAATTACACATTTCAGCTCCCAGCACAGGACTACTCTTCCTGCAAAAAAACCAGGAATTATTAACCCAATCAGATATGCATCTGTGTGCCCAGTTCTCTACGTGAAAGTGGGTGGGTGAATATCTGTACTGTATGTGTTTAAAAACAACTCTGTATATTTTCAAACATGTTTTAATTCTTTCCCTAATTCAGACCATATTCAGTCTGATGGTATAAATCTGCCTATATGGCTTTTGCTATAATCTTGAAGTAATCACTGGTAGGCAAGGTGACACAGACTCTGTCCACCTATCAGTTCCAAAATATGAAACTGGTTTCCTTGTTCCCAATTGACAACCAATCCCAAATTGTTTAAGCTGAATGTCTGAGCAATTAGAAGAATTACCCTGCAAATCACCACATTGCCTTTACTATCCTTGCTTTTTCCTTCCTTCTCCCCAGATGGAACCAACATCTGGGGATTCATCAGTGTTTTACTATATTATGCACTGTATTAAGACCAAGGGACGGGACTATGCAGATGGCACCTAATTATGTCAAACAGCATTCTCTATAAAGGGATTGCATAATGCACAATACACAGTACTAAAACTATCCATTTCATACCATTTCATATACATCTGGAAAAAATACTGTACAATATGACCCTTCATAGTGTACAGTATTTTTGATGCTAAATAATTGTCACACATTTGAAAGTACTTGAAGTCAATTACTGTATATACTTTTGTGATGGGTAAATGGTTCTCTTATTCATTTTTATTTGTTCTATATGTATATATCTTTTATATGCTTATATTTTTCTACGTGCTCCTTGTTGCTTTTACATTTTTTTTCTAATTTCAAGTGATTTTCATATAAATAAACAATATTGCTATTCAACTTCCAATAGCATTTCTGCCCATGCCTAGACAGATTCAGTACAAGCATTACAAGTCAAATGCTGATTATACTAAATGCTGAGTTAATATCAACTCACATGCTCTGGCCTATTAGTTCCATGCAAATAAATTCTGATGCATACACAAAGCTTTTTCCTGCACAATAATTCCTGAATTCATTTCAGTTGAATATCAATTCCACATACCCCATTCCTTTGTGTAGAGCTTTGTACAAGCACAAGAGAACCTTCAAGTCACTCAAGCATCTTATGCAGGCTAATCCAGAATCACACCTCATACACAGGAACAGGAGAGTCTTATGCTATGAGGGAAAATGCTAAAGCACATGCAAAGATATTCTTTGTAATGCATAGCACACGGTCAGGTCATATGCAAAGAGCCTCTGTGCACTTACCTGTGAGAGACTGTATTATGACCAGTTTCTTTTCTGGAGATGCCAATTAATGATCACATTTCCATAGGATAGGTAACAACGAAGAAAGGTAATTTTATAGAAATCTACTTTATTTCAATTGGAACCACTTTTAGTTTTTTTTAAAACAATCACATCTAAATAAAAGGATCTCCCTAGATTAATTATCTTTTTTTTGTAGGGTAATAAATGGTGTGCCAGAAGATAAGCCACTTGGAGAAGTGTCTTTTTTTATATACAAAGTTTTGTTTTTTTTAACAGAATTCAATAATAATTATTCAACAAAAACATGTTGTCTGAGTATCTTATTCACTAATACAAATTAAAGTGGAGAAGTGTCTTCATGCCCAATTAACATAGTCCAATTTCAAGAATTTCTGGTCAAGATGATGGTATAATTGACTGGGATTGGCTTCAGTATTTCCTGCAAATGTTTCTCCTGCTTAATTACTACTGGAGCTAGAAACAAGTAATTGTTTTCTAATTTGTATAACAGCATTGATTGACTTTAAGGTGCCATTACTAATACACATATTAAACTGGAGGAAATGAAAAGAGGATTGTAAGACTGTGGAAATTTATTGTAACATAATACCATTTATCTTTGCACAAAGCTTCTGATATTCCTACTGATTCCTATTATTTCTAGGCACTTTATTATCTAATCCTGTGGCAGGGAGTCAAATGCTTTCAAATAATCAATCCAAGCTACATTCAACTTTGTCTTTCTCTTGCAATTTTCCAAAATAATTTTGTCAGTTAGGAGCTGATTTTTTGTTCCTCTGCTGGATGGAAAGGGCTTGTTTTCAACTAGTTGCTGTCAGACTGCATCATCTAAAACACCATTTAGCAATATGAAACTGGTTGGTAAGCAAGTAATTGGCCTGAAGTTGCCTTTTGTTGGATCTTTCATTATCACTTTGCCAGATGTTAACCAATCTTCAATTACACCCAGAGGTTGGATTTACATATGTGAACAACCAGTTATCTGTGTGGATGCCACTTCCGGAAGTCCATTCTAGGCCTGGGCAACAAAAAATTAGCTACTGGTTCTGCCGAAGTGGTGCGAACTGGCTGAATCCCACCACTGATTACACCCTCTTGCAGTCTCTTATTAAACTGTTTGGCAACAAGTGGGTGTCAACCAAGCAGATGTTTCAACCAAAAACCATGCAGTTCATCTACATCTGGTGCTGACCAATTCTTGATCGTTCTAACCCTTTTCTCCACCATTTCTGATATTACAAGTTCTTCATTTCAGCACCTTTTTTATTCTTATCTAACTCCTCTATTTAAGCTGCATTCTTGTATTTCTTTGGGTTGTCCCATAGTTGCACCAAGGTGTTCATTGTTTCTTCTTTGTCAGATACTGACTGGTTCATTGCTGTCTCTCCTTTGATTCAATTGAAATTCGAGAGTATTCCTCTTGTGTAATTTAAACTTGAATCTGTTAATCTTCTTGACTGTAGCTGTTATTTGCTATTTTATTCTTTCTACTGCTTCCTTGTTCCTAGATGATATTTCTTGATCTGGTAGTCTTTGATCTTCTAGCTCTTCAGCTTCTTTTATTTCATCTGTTCTAGCCTGCTTGCATCTGATCTTAGCATGCTGATTTATTGTCCAATCTTATCTTCCATTTTGGTGGTGCACCAAACAATATTAGGTTAGTTGCAGATTTAAGAGACTTGAATAAA
>NW_015386289.1:2057734-2065478 GCF_001527695.2 Protobothrops mucrosquamatus
TTAACCAGTGGAACAACCTGCCTCCAGAAGCGGTGAATGCTCCAACACTGGAAGTTTTTAAGAAGAAACTGGACAGCCATTTGTCCGAAATGGTATAGGGTTACCTGCCTGAGCAGGGGGTTGGACTTGATGACCTCCAAGGTCCCTTCCAACTTTATTATTATTATTATTATTATTATTATTATTATTATTATTATTAAAATGAAGACCAATTTTTAATCTTATCATTAGACACAGGAAAAGCTTTTGACAAAACATATAAGAAATACATGTTTGCTGTGTTAGGTTTGAATTTCCTTTGAAAATCAAAAAAATGAATGAAGATATTATATGAGTTGCCCACATTTAAAATAAAGATTAATGGTATGTTTTCTGCTACTTTCCCATTATTTAGAGGAACTAGACAAGAATATCCACTTTCACCCTTGCTTTTTGACATTTGTATAGAACTCTTGGCTTGTGCTATTAGACAACATGGGGAGATTTACAGAGTAATACATAATTCAGTTAAACATAAACTGCTTTTATTTGCAAATGACATTCTTGTGTTTATTTCTAAACCTCACTCTATAATTTCTGTATTGAGGCAAATAATAGACGCTTTTAGTAAAATAGCAGGATATTCTATTAACTGATCTAAATCAGAACTGATGCAAATAGATGGAAATTTGGTTACCATTCATTTAAGGAATTTTAATTCCATACTTGTACCAAATTTGTTAAATGTTTAGGTATGTGTTTACTGAAAGACATAACACAATTAGTAACAGGTAATATAGTCAGAGGTGGGATTCAAATATGTGAACAACCAGTTCTCTGTGTGGATGCCGCTTCCAGAAGTCCATTCTGGGCCTGGGCAACAAAAAATTAGCTACCAGTTCTGCCAAAGTGGTGCGAACCAGCTGAATCCCACCACTGAATATAGTAAAAGGTTTCTTCAGATATAGATAGATGGGAGTCGTTAAACCTCACCCTTTGAGGAAAGATGAGTGCTCTCAAAATGAATATTATTCCCAGATTAATTTATATTCTGAGAACAATTCCTGTTCAAATATCTGGATTCCCCCCCCAAAAAATATACAGTACTCTTTGTTTATATATTTTAATGGGGTTCTTTGATTCCAAGAATAGCTTTACAGAAAAAGCAATCACCAATTAACAAAGGAGGGTTCCATTTTTCAAATTCGGAGCTACAGTTATAAAGCTATGAAATGTAATGCCTAATAAAAATGGATTCAATCTTTTTTCCTATGCTAAATTGACTATGATAAATCCTAAATTCCTATGCTGAGTCAATATCCCTGCTTTCATCCAATGTTTCCATATTAATGCCTTTTTTCATAATTTTTAATGTTGGATTGGAAAAAAGATGACAATATGGAAATATTGGATGGAAGCAGGGATATTGATTCTGGAGTCAGTAATAGACAATGAATATAAATTTTTAACGTATACTGTGTTAACAGATAAATATAGCCTATCAGATGCAACTCAGTTGCAATTGTTGTTGTTAGTTGCGAAGTCGTGTCCGACCCATCGCGACCCCATGGACAACGTTCCTCCAGGCTAAAACATTGGTTAACAACATTATTTGGGCCAGCAGCATTTTCAGTTTCTGAAACACCTGCGGTGAACCAAACACATTTTTGAAGCATACTATTTGTTTCTATAGGTATTTATCAATAAATCAATTTGATATGCAGATGTTAAAGAGATGAGTAGAATACAGAATTAGAGGTTCCTATATTGCTTAGACCAGGCATGTCAAACTTGCGACGTCACGTGACATTGCGCGACGTATCGTGACTTTTTCCCCATTGCTGGTAATGGGGTGGGCGCGGTTTCAGTATGATGCATCCAGCCTGTGGGCCGGCAGCTTGACATGCCTGGCTTAGACCATAGAAGAATGTTTTAATTTCTATAGGAAGAGTACCACTGGACCTTAAATTATGGTTTATACAACATTACATCTGTATAGAAAAGGATTGTCTAGGATAGCAGCCCCCAACCTTTTGGGCACCAGGGACCAGTTTCGTGGAGAGAGTTTTTTCCATGGACCGGCAGGGGTGTGGTTTCATGTGCTGCCTGCATCCCATGGATGGGGCTTCGCTTATTTGTGTGTCTGGGTTTCTGGCATGCCACGGCCCAGTGCCAGTCCATGGACTGGGGGTTGGGGACTCTTGATCTAGGACAGCATTTTGCTGGAAATGTAATAAGGACAATGCTTTTCTGTTCCCTTTTTCTGTTATTTTAAAAGTAATAAAAATTATTTAAAAAAGGAAAAGATAGTAGATAGACTAGGAGGCAATAAGGGAACACTGCTGAGCCTCAGTCCAGTGGTTATTGAAGCATAGACTGATTGTCATAATAATTTGATCCAGAATTCATAATTCTGGCCATCAAATCTTTTTGGGGACAGCCATTTTGATCGGATGGTAATTGAAAGTATAGGATGCTCTTTCCATTCTCTTCTGAAGGAATCCCCAAACTAGTATCTTTAAGTTAACAGTGGAGAAGGCATTTCTAGTGGATTGTCAGAAATCACAGTAACTATACTGTTGTGTCCTGAGCCTGCAAAAGCAGGCTCGGGACGTTGCAATGGTCCGGGGCTTTGCAAAAGCTGCCCGGGACCAGACTGAGCGGCGCCGGCCTTGCGCGCATGCGCAAGGCGGGAGAAGTGCCTGTGCTCGGTCGCCATTTTGTCCGGGGATCTGGGCATATAAAAGGAGGCCTGCGTGCCGTTGCTCTTGTTCGGGGTGTGACTAGCTGAAATAAAGACTGTTCAAGTAAGATGTGTCTTCAACATTCGCCATCAATGCAAGGACTTAACATATACTGTCCCCTATCTCTGACTCTTAGGCTACCAAATAAAGAGATAGACAAATAATGAGAACTGATTTGACCCTCAGATGTTTAGATATTCATCCCTCATCCATCTAGATGCCCTCCCCACTCCCCCCCAATATACACATTAATGAGATTTAGGGAGCAGTCCAAGTCCATTAGACTCTAGGCAGCTTACAATATTAAAAGCCAGTAAAGCTGTAAAAACCCAGAATATGCATGTCCAGAAAAGATCCTCAATCAAATTAGTAAGGATGAGATAATATTGGGACCAGAGAGAGCAATTCTATTATTGAAACTCATCCAAACAGAGGCCCAAGGCATTCTCACCATAAGCCAAACAATACCAAACTGTTATTAGTCCTTTCTCTAAGGCAGTGTTTCTCAACCTGGGCAACTTTAAGATGGATGGACTTCAACTCTCAGAATTCCCCAGCCAGCAAAGCTGGCTGGGGAATTCTGGGAGTTGAAGTCCATCCATCTTAAAGTTGCCCAGGTTGAGAAACACTGCTCTAAGGACTATTTCCACCTGCCATTTGCCTCAGTAAAACTTATGTAGAATATATCAATGATTTACAGCTATATACCGGTAACATTGGTTTCTTTCTACTATTCTTAATAGCATCAAACGTGCTACCTAAGGTTGTCACATCACTATAACTCATGAAAGGTTTGCTTCTGACTCCACTTCCATGGGAGAAAATACTATCAAATGTAGCAAGACCTGCAACAGCATTTTCCTTTTTACTGCATATGTTTAAGTATTAGAAGAAAAAGGTCTATTGATTTGCAGTTTGTCCTGTACAAATGTGTATTCTGTGAATGGGTTTTATAACTTGAGACACTAAACTGGATTCCAACTGGAGGTTTCAATGAAGTTAAATCTACGGTTGGATTCTTTCCCTAGGTTCAAATCCTAAATCCACAAAAACTGTTACATGGTGTTAGATTAATTAGGAGAAAGTGTCTGGTAGGACAGGGATGGAGCTAGTAATTTCTGGAGCTAACAGAGATGATCATATAAAGACCTATCTGTCCCTGGGGCCTCAGAGTGGACTTGGATGAACAAAGAGCAAAATAGTCAGTCCTGTTGCTCTTCCCTATGAGTAGCACAAGTCGGTGATCTGTTATTGGGGAATTTTGGAGGCAAACCATTCAGAAACAGTTCGGTTAAAATTTGCTTTACAAAAAGAAAGATGACAGATGAAAAATATTCAAGCGTTTGCTACAGTAAACAAAAGTTAACAGATAAAAGAGAGAGAACTAGGTCAGAATAATTTATCTTAATAAAGAAAAGCAATCATATTCAAGAGATTGTGCTATCCTGTCTGCTAATTTTTTTCCCCCAGACATCTTGAAATGTTCAGCTGGGCTTTACTGGAGGCAGAATATTTTATTAATGCATTAATAATGATCTATTGATAAAATTATTCTTTTTGCTCTAGACATGTTTTCTACCCTTTGTAATATGTGCCGTTTTCTTGGCCATGCCTACTTTTAAAATGTAGCTATACATTTGTCTCCAATGTGGCCCTTCATCCACAAAAGACTATCCACCATTACCCTATTAATTTAGGAAGGCTAAACTATTTCACACTATAACACACATTGAGACCCAGCATGGAATTTTGCTTTCTTTATTCAGAACCTCAGAAGACTGAACTAGAACAAGCTCATCATTCAATTCTTACCTCCTTTACAAATTTGATAATGTTTGCAGTACATTATGATGACTTTTCAATTCACTCATAGTAGGAAGACTGGTATCTTTGCCACTCATTCTATTGTCATGGAGACAATGTTAAAAATGCAATACACTTTAATGCAAAAAAACAATTATTATCATTAAATATTTTCTGGAACACATCACATCAGACTGTTTCTACTTTGTGGCAATAAAGGGCTTGGATATGACACAGTAAGCTAAAAGCTGGATGAATGAATACAACTCTCATATAATATGTAATTTTGAATTGCCTTGTTGAATGTCATAAATGTATTTCTTCATTCATTCATTCATTTAATTCATTGGCCACCCACCTTACCATAAGGTAACTCTGGGTGGCTTACAAACATAAAAAATAGATCTAAATTAACTGAATAAATTAAACCAAATATTAAAATCTAAGGACATGTGGGGAAGATGGGGGTGGAATGGGGGGAGGTGGGAATCTGTTGTTACTCGATCAACCACCTCCACTGGGGCCCCAAGCTGACTGGCAGAGCCACGTCTTTAGGCCCTTACGCAAAGATAAGAGGGTTGGGGCAAGATGTTCCAGAGGGCAGGAGCAACAGCCCCATCAGCCGGAATACTTGGGCTGACAGGACCCACAGCATGCCTCCTCGGCCGGCATGAGTGGTACAGGCCAACCCCAGTCAGGTGAGATGGTCCCTCAAATAACCTGGACCCATGCCATGAAGGGATTTAAAGGTGATTACCAGCACCTCGGATTGCACCCAGAAGCAGACCAGTAACCAATGTAAGTCATGGAGCAGTGGTGCTACAGGGGCCATTCTTGGCCCCCCCAAAACTGCCCACACCACTGCACTCTCCACCAGCTGTAGCTTCCAAATGCTCTTCAAGGGTAGCCCCATGTAGAGCGCATTACAATAGTCCAACCATGAGATGACCAAGGACTGAACGACTGAACGCAGGAAGTCCTGATCCAGGAAAGGCTGCAACTGGCGCACAGCACAAATCACCTAATGACACAGGGAAGCTAATCAACAGCAAAGTGTGGACACTTGCATTTTTATGAAAGTAAAGATAGGCGAGTCACTCACATCACAAACAAGGAATCGCAATTTAAAAAGTTTTCAACTAAATGAATCCATCTTCTGAACAGGTCATATCTTTCTCTCAGTTACCAACTCAAGATAAAAGTCAAGAATAGACCGAAAAGATATTGAGAAAATACAGTACTTTGGGCAAAGGTAACTGGGGTATGGAGTCTTGAACTCCCTCTTCAGTGCAGGAGTCCTGACAGAAACAAAGGGATTCCTCTTAAACTGTTCTATTTATGTTTGAAGTTTTTGACCCAGGACTTGGCATAGCTATCAAAATGGATCTGGCCAGACCTGCATAGACAAATATCTAGATCAAAGCAGGAGTATGAGCAGCTGTATTAAAAGCTATGGAGTGGGAAACAGAAGGCACTGGCTTATTGATCAGGCAAATCGGTAAGTTGGATTCCAGAAACAAAATGTTTCATGAGTAGTGCCATTCAATGCTATATGCATCATGATTCTCCTCAGTGTCAAAGAGTTCTGTATACATCATTTATGGTACCTCACCATATTGTCCCAGGCTAAAGCCATTAAAATCCTGATTTAAGACATCAAACTCCTGACAAGGAGGATAATAACTGATGACATCACCACAAAACAAAGCCCAAGCAGTTTGATTTTATGTCAATTCAAGTGCTGCCAAGGTTCATTTTCTAGGTTGTTTTCATAGTTGCTTTTTATATGCTGATTTTAATTTTGTTTTCTGTTTTATAATAGTACTTCATTGTTACATAAATGCTAATGTGGACATTCAAGAGCAAGAACAAACACTCTGCAAACATATCTTTTATAGCAGAATGAAAAATACATAAACTAATAAGGATAGTTGAGATAAGCAAATAATAATTAATTGCCTATTAGTTACGAATTAAATTCTTATAATTTTCTCCGTGACTCAAAAGAAACACATTTCACAAAAAAGCTCATTAGTTCCTATTGCATTTCAAAGCTGATTTTAATTTAGATAAAAGGTCAGAACACAATGTGCATGCAAGTCTATAATTTATTCTGCTATATGGATTAGTATTTCGATAAGCAGATCTAGGATGAAAGAGATATGTGTGGCTATTCATTTATGTTTGCATTGGAAGAGAAAGGACCACAATTCAATGTTACAGCAGACATTGGCTAAAAAAGCTGAGTGATCCCTGGCATGTCATCTGCAGAAAGAGTAAGAACGAAATCCTAGATAGCAGCTCTAAGTCAATCAGTCAATCAATCAACCAATCAATTGTTCCAATTTATTTTAACCAAAGATCAGAAACAAAGTAACATTTGCATCCCAATAACATAAAAAAGAGACCAATCTGAGAGCTTTATTCAAAGCTGCAAATTAACATAGATCACACTGAGATGTGTGGACCAACTATTTTCTGTTTTTAAACTTCTTTATTCTTCAAGCACATTTTAGACATTTGTTACTTAACATGTCACACTACGGCAAATTGATTCTTTTTTATTAATTTTGTCTTGAAAGATTATCTTTCTACTAGATGTAAACTATATAATGGATGCCTTCTTGTTTTGAATATAGTATTAATTTTTTATTGTCTCCCATCTTAAATTAATAAGCTTAATCATCACAAAGTCTAATGATTTCATAAAGAACCAGCCACTTCAATTTCTTGTGCCCAGGAAGTATTTTGTGATTGCTGAACTGAAATAAGCATAAATAAGTTGACTAATAAATATTATGCAATCCTGCAAAGAGAATTTTCAGGTACTATGATTTTTTTTTAATTTATTCTATTAAAATTGTTGCAACTACTTGTTGTTTTCTAAGATTTTTTCCTGAATCATTAACTTAAAAATGCCCAAGAAGTATTTATTTATTTATTTATTTATTATTCTAATTTGTATCCCGCCCTTCTCCCGAAGGACTCAGGGCGGCTCACAACATTATTAAAACAAAGAAAAACCCACACACCCCACCGAATAAAACCAAATTAAAACCAAAATTTTTGTGTTGTGATGATTAAAATTGCTAAAAAACCCAATTTAAAAATCCTCCCTAGGCCAGGCCCGCTTGTTGGAAAAGCCATGTCTTGAGGGCGCGGCGGAAAGTAAGGAGATCCGGAATAATCCGGATCTCGGGGGGTAGTTCGTTCCAGAG
>NW_015386289.1:2065641-2086058 GCF_001527695.2 Protobothrops mucrosquamatus
TCAGCTGACTATGCCGAGGCGCTGGCAACCACAGCCACTCGGTCTTGGAAGGGTTGAGCCTGAGTCTGTTCAAAAGGGGGAAGTATTGACATGGTAAAATTCTGCTGCGGGATGTCTCTATTCAGGCTTGCAACACTCCACTGAGCCTTCAAGGAAGCCAGCAGGCCTTGAAAAAGCTGGGTAACTTGGCTGAGAGCAGAGTTCGTCTACAGCCCAGGATATCAGGAGGAGGGGGATGGGGTGGTTGTCAAAAAAAAGTCAAGTTGGTGTCTATGTGATCAAAGCCCTGTTCCTTTTTATGTATGTTACTCATGTACCACCATCACCATTACTACCCCTGAACACCCCAATTTCCTGAAGTTTGCCTGTTGTAGAGGGCAAGACTAAAAGACATAAACTTTGACTGGTGTGACAGCTTATCGTTTTGGTTGGATATTATCATTTGATCATCACAGGATTGCCTATTTGACCTAAAGTTAAGCAATTCTAAGAATCCATTCATAAATCACTATTAAAAACTTGGATTATTAATTATGGTTTGTCACACAGATGTTCAGACAGGATTTGGCATTTCTGTTCACCTATCAAGTCCTTCCAAAGGACCTGAGATAGGCAGATGTGGATGTTTGATGGTCTTAAAAGATATCTTCACAGGATGTCAGTTATTCCAAGCAAAGTTGTTCATGGTGAACTTGTCAATGCTGATGATGTTTAAGTGGTACTCCAGTTGTTTTGGAATTGCACCCAAGATGCCAATTATTATTGGTACTACCTTTGCTTCCTTTTGCCATAGTTGTTCTATTTTTATTTACAGGTCTTCTTCTGCTGTTTCCAGGTACTACCATGTCCACTATCCAGACATTTTGTTTTTCTTATCAATAATTGTTGTTATGTATCAGGTGCCTCTCTGTTAATTATCATCATCATCATCATCATCATCATCATCAATTAAATTTATATGCTGCCCATCTCTCGACAAGGCGACCCTTACAGATCATAAGATTATCATATTAATAGATAAGAAATTCACTGAATATAATAGAAAAGTTGCAGAAAATGGAGATAACTGGGTGTCTCCATTTTCAGCAACAGTTCCAATAGCTGGTTAGCTGAGAAAACAATGGGCTTCTAAGTAGTTGATGTGGTGGGGAACCTGGAACAATATTGGATTTTATAGAACTCTGTTGCCTTTCTTTCATTTTGCTGTCTTAGCTTCTTGGCTCTTATGTGTGACTCAAGCTGAAAGCAATTAGTAATCAGCAAACTGACCTTTACCATCAATCCAGGCACATGGAGGACACTGAGCTGGATCTTTGTTTATTGAGGGGGGTGAGGAGAGACACAGAGAGAAAGTATGTTCAAATAAGCAATTAATTTACTATTTTTTCCAGGAAATGAGAGAAAAGACATATGATACAAAGTTCAATATTCTCTCTGGAATTCAACCCTGAAACTTTGAATTATCCTCGTAGCCAGAATACAGTAGATGCTAGTTCAATTCAAGTGAGCAGATCAGCTTTTTAAACTTGCAGTATTTGCTTTTTTGTGGTATCCTATGAATCAGAGCTTTGATGGGAACAATTATTTCAGTTTTAGGTCTTCACTTTTCCTACTGAAAACTAGAACTTTTAATCATTTTAAGACACTTAAGCTATGAATAGGCAATATTAATTTGACCCGTTGCTGTTCATCTCTTTTAAAGCAGCCAACATAATATACATGTAGACAAATAATAACTCACACAGAAAGCATGCAAAATTACTGCTCCATGCCGCCGATCTTCATTCGTAAAGATGTCATCAGGGAATTCACGGAGAGCTGAGAAGGAAAAAGAAAATAAAATCAAACATTGAAACAGTTGAATTATAGTAAAGATATATTAATTAAACAAGCAAAGTAGTTTTTTAGACAGGCAATCCTTGTATGTTCCTATATTATGGAAACTGTCCTACAGTGCATATTATTACCAAGCTACTTCATTTTACATCTTAGTGTAAATATGTATAATGAAATCTGATGTTATAGTAACCAGGCTTGAAAGATCTATTAAATTCTTAAAACAATAAAATTATACTTATAATATTGGACATAATTTAGAAGCACATTTAAAAACTTTTGATTAAAATGAGACAATACAAACTTGAGAGTTTTATCATCTCTACAGTTCAGATTTGTTGCTGATTTTAGCAATTTGGAGCAATTCCCAAATACTTATTTTACTTATTTTAAAGTCTGTGCTAACAGGTAGAGGATATGTTAACTGGAAAACAGTAATGGCAACTGTAAAGTGAATGGGGCTAAATTTATTATTTTCTCATTACCACTGCATACAGTACTAATTGTAGGAAAAAGAATAAAATAAAATACTTCATTGGCCAAGTGTATAGACACACAAGGAATTTGTCTCTGGTGCAAAAGTTCTCAGTGTACATGCAAAGCAACAGAGTAATAATAATCATAGTGATGATGCCAATAAGAGGGGGTAATAAAGAAGATGGAAAGGATAATAATAATACTACAGCCATAAAACATGGGTAAATATACTTAGACATAAGACAATACTGTGAGAATTAGGAGTTCAGCAGAGTGATGGCACGAGGGAAAAAACTGTTTCTGTGTCTAATTGTTTTGGCATGCAATGCCCTATAATGGCGCCCTGAGGGAAAGAGTTGAAACAGTTTATGTCCAGGATTTGAGCGGTTTGTAGATATTTTCTCAGTCCTCTTTCTCTGACCCGTGCAATATATAGGTCTTCTATGGAAGGCAAGCCAGTTGCAATTGTTTTTTCTGCAGTCTTACTATCTATGCTGGAGTCTGTACCTGTCCTGTTTGGTTTCTGTACCAAACTAGACAGTTATAGAAATATAAATGACAGACGCAATAATTCCTCTGTAGAACTGTATCAACAGCTCCTGGGGCAGTCTGAACTTCCTGAGTTGATGCAGGAAGAAACATTTTTTGTTGTGCTTCTTTAATGATGGTTCTAATGTTAAGTGTCCAGTTCAAGTCCTGGGAGATTATAGAACCCAAAAGCTCACAGGATTCTAGAATAGAAGGACTCCTCCTAAATACATTGTCATCTATAGTTTTAAGCATGTTTGGCTCCAGATTGTTCTGACTGCATCACAGGCCAGTTGTTCAACCTCCTGTTTATATGCAGACTCACCACTGTCTAGAATTAGACCAGTGACTGTTGTATCATCTACAAATGTCAGTACTTTAACAGAGGAATCCCTAGAGATGCAGTCATTGGAGATGCAGTCATCTCTGTTTATGATAGGAAACACCATGTGATGTATGTTTCTTATTAATGGTACATTTGCTGCTGGACTACTATGTTCAGACAGTGATTAAGATTTTAAGAATATAAGGAAAAACATGCCTGCTTAAAGGAAAAACCAACTGAATCAGTTCACACAATGGCAAACTAGTTGTTTATTTGGAAACCAATAGATAAAATTTGAGCCCAATCATATTGGAGTGCTATTGTTGCTCAGCAACTAACATTCATAGTCATTTGTCAGCAGGAATGCAAGCTAATGAAGCTCCCAGTCTGAATTGGTCACTAGAAGGCATTCTGCACCTTTGATAGCTTGAATAGGAAGACTCCGGTCAACTTCTTCTTTTCTCCAGTGGTATCTATTGCTGAAAAATGTGTACTTTCTATTAAATTTTCCCTTCAAAGCAAAAACATCTAAGTGCATGCCATAGAAATAAATTGATCAAGGAATCAAGGCTTTTGAAATATTTTTGTGTCATTTTCCAGTTTCTTACTTTTAGACAAAGCTTTCCTCTCTCAAACAGCAAGCAGAGAACCTTCCAAAGTGGTGTGTGGATATGCATATTGGAGAGGAAGCAGAGATGCTTTTGATTCCAGGATAATAGTCTTTGATCACAAGGGATGTTTTGATCCAGAACTAGCCATCTTTTTAACTCAGAAACAAGCACAGAAAAAGCACCTTGCTACACAGGGTCCAAAAACAGAGGCAACATTCACTGTTTCCAACAGTGAACATGAACAGATTAGATTACAAGGCAAACATAAATATCTCTTCTCAGCGTCTCAGAAAAAAACTCATCCTGGTGATATTTAGGTATTTTCACTCTAACAACAACTTCAAATGCAAAATTATGACAGGTATGGTAGAAAAACAGGTCTGTTAAGTAAGAAAGAGCATGTTGGGAAAAGACTTGAAGATTACTTCCAGTCTGTAGGCCACCAATGGCCCTCTGACTTATTTTCCATAGCCTACATATGCTTGATACATTCACACTGTCTCCAACAGTAGGCATGAGCTTGCTCTCTTACTCTCAGTACTTTATTCACAGCCTTCCATCCAAGAAAGTTTGAGGTTTTTCATGGGAATGGGTGGATATGTGAACAGAAGTTGTGAATACCGGGCAGGTAGGCAGGAAGGCAAGTAGGCAGCAGGAAAGGAGGAAGGAAGGCAAGCAGGCAGGGAGGGAGGGAGACAGGGAAGAAGATAGGCAGGCAGGCAAGCAGGCAGGGAAGCCTCACATCACTAGTACCACTTTATAAAACCCTAGTGAGACCACACCTGGAATACTGCAACCAATTTTGGTCACCATACTAGAAAAAAGATGTTGAGACATTGGAAAAAATTCAGAGAAGAGCAACTAAGATGACCAAAGGCCTGGAGACTCAAACCTATGAAGAACGGCTGCAGGGCTAGTCTAAAGAAAAGAAGAAATAGGGGTGACATGATAGCAGTATTCCAGTATTTGAGAGGCTGCCACAAAGAAGAGGGGGTCAAATTATTCTCCAAAGCACCAGAGGGCAGGACAAGAAACAATGGTTGGAAACTGATCAAAGAGAGAAGCAACCTGGAATTAAGGAGAAAGTTCCTAACAGTGAGGACAATTAACCAGTGGGACAGCTTGCCTTCCATCACTGGAAGTTTTTAAGAAGAGACTAGACCAGGGGTAGGCCAACCTTGGCTCTTTTATGACTCATGGACTTCAACTTCCAGAATTCCTAAGCCACTTGTGAAGTCCACAAGTCATAAAAGAGCCAAGGTTGCCTACCCCTGGACTAGACAGTCACCTGTCTGAAATGGTATAGGTTCTCCTGCTTGAGCAGGGGTCTGGACTAGAAGACCTCCAAGGTCCCTTCCAGCTCTATTATATTCTAACATATTCTAACTTTTTTCCTCTCTCCGGATCTGTCTTTCTCCATACACAGTGAAATGAAGCCACTATTAGGCTACTTGGGTTGCAACATAACCATAGCGCTGGGTTATTTGTGGTATATTCCCAAGTGTGGTAAATATGAGTTGCAAGATTGCACGGCTCTCTTCGAATTCTCTACCACCTCCTCCTTGGTGAAGGAGAGTGGGGAGATTGAGTAACAAGTTCCACTTTTTGGTTCTCCCTGTACAGATGTCATAACTGAGATTTGGGAGGGAATAAAGCTATCATGTGAAAGAGTCCTATTCTTCCCAAAAGAAAGGGGAGAAAAACCCAAGCAGACAGTAAGAAACGTGCGGCACCATCCTAAAAGGCCTTCTCAGACGGAGGGAAAAGTAGCCTGGAAGCTTCTACTAGTGAAAGGACCATGATGTAACTTTGGTGCTTTTTGGGGGGTAGAGAGGTTGGCTCAGCTTGGAAACCTCTCCCTTTCCCCTCAGCATGGCTGGCTCAGGAATTCTGGGAGTTGAAGTCCACGAGTCATAAAAGAGCCAAGGTTGCCTATCCCTGCTCTAATGGTTAAGGTACCAGGCTAGAAAGCAGGAGACCATGAGTTCAAGCCTCATCTTAGCCATGGAAGCGGCTGGATGATTTTGAGCCAGGCTCTTTCTCAGCCCAACCCACCTGACAGGGTTGTTGTTGTGAGGAAAATGGGAGGAGGGGAAACGTGTATTGGAGATGTTCGCCACC
This sequence comes from Protobothrops mucrosquamatus, assembly GCF_001527695.2. Lineage (NCBI taxonomy): Eukaryota > Metazoa > Chordata > Lepidosauria > Squamata > Viperidae > Protobothrops > Protobothrops mucrosquamatus. The sequence goes on from NW_015386289.1 coordinate 2,071,540, forward strand.
TTATGTCATTTGTAACAGGCTACAAATAAACAAATAAATAAATCCTGCAAGGCAATTGCTGGAAAGGGCTTCACTGGGGCTAAGGAGGCAGAAGCAATGAGCTACAACAACCTTGTTAAATTGGGGGAAAAGGCGGGAAGCACTTTTGCCTCCAACAGCAAAAGGCATAGAGATTTGATTGGAGGCAGGAATTAGTGTGCTTTCCTGTCAACATTTTAATGTAGGGCAGGTCAAGAAACAGGCACAGCAGAGATTCCAAGAATGCCATTTATTGTAGTAATCTAGACTAACAGAATCTTGAAAGTCTGTCCAAATTTCTTTGTCCCATTTAATACTAAACAATATCAAGATGGGATTACTTAGTATTTGTTTCTCACCCTTCCTTCTTTCTCAATTTTGTGTAATTTTTTTTCTGCCGGTCCCCTCTTACTGCTCACTCTTTCACTTTTACTGCTCACTCTGCTCACTCTGTCCCGAAGCCAGCTCTAAATCTGTTTATACTTTCTTGTAAACAGCTTCCCTTGGAATGATGGTCTATCTGCAGCAGACAGCTTTGGTTCTCTAATGATGCTGAGCTAAAATGCCCCACATCCTTTTCCTTTTCCTAGACTGGCTGGGGTTGATGGAATTGCAATTTAGCAACCTCTGTACAGCTTCAGATTATAGATTAGAATATAATGATTAAAATGATTTTTGTAGTTATGTATGAAACATATTCAGTATTACAATGAAGTAGTCTTCATGCTGCCCCTCTTACAATTTGAGTTTCAGATTCCTGCCCCAATTTGAGCCAGACAAACAAGCAAAGGGACATCACACTTCACCCACCAGCGGAGCCCAAGGAGGGCTGTATCCATCATTGCTGTCAGTGTGAGAAATAAGGCTGAGAAATAACTCCTTCACTGGTGGAGCTCCTTATAGATTATTCATGACTGCCCAGCCATTCTAGAGCACTTTTATGGGAGGTGAAGATATACTTAAACATTATGTGACAGGTCCTGCTTATTGGGGCTCATAATTATTTATAGATGTACCATGAATTTTCTCATTCTTTCAGATAGCTGCAGCCTTCGCATCTTGTGACAGGGAATTCCATAAATTTATGTGAAGAAAGAATTTTTTAAGCATTATTATTACATTTGTAATGTTATGAGTGAAGGAGAAATGTTTTAGCCACTTGTTTTGTACCATTTCTAATTCTGGAAATTATTATCATGCTGTTGAGACTCAAAACATTTGTACCTAGCTTTAAATACAGAATAAATCAAAGGCTTAAGAAAACTGAAAGGCATGCCTGTAATCCCCTCTTTAATCCAAGGATCTTGGTGTAACTGTTTTATCTGTAAGAAAAGCAGCATTCACCCCACACAATTTTTACAAGGTTGTATTTACAGTAAATAGGCAAAGTGTGGAGGAGGATGAGTGTACATCTTTAACTACTCATGTACAGGCACCTTGTAATCCCAGTGGAACCAATATATCTCCCCCCTCCCCATCTCAGCTTCATCACAAATGGGGGAGGGGCAAGGGGTCTGTGGCAGGATTAAGTAAGCATCCCAGCAGGTGAGATTTGAGCAAATAGTAGCAACAAGCTGCTGCAAAAACACAAGTCCACAGGGTTCTAACCCTTGCTGCTATTGCATTTAGACACGGTAAAAGAATGGCAAAACCTAGCATTTCTCTTCCTAACATCCAACTAAATACAAGTTTATACACGGTCCTATGCCATGGTTTGTTTTAACCATAGCTTTGTTGAAAAATAGCAGTGGCCTTGTTCAAACATAAAAAAATAAGCCTTAAACAATAGTTTACAAATATGGCTGATTTCACACTTAATAAGAGGTCAGTAAAACACAATATGGAGAGAGTATATATACTGTATATCCTACATTAAGGGTTATAGTTATACATATTCTGCTAAAGGCAGGGAGAAGAGTATATCATTTAGCAAAACCACTTTACACAAGACTCTGAATCAAAGCTCTCAAATGGTTAAATTATATGTCTGTTTCTGTGAATGCTGTGTCACCCCAAACATCATGGGATGTCTCTTTTGACATAATGTCATAGGTTCGTCATCACTGTATTAGTACAGAAATTAGTAATGATTAGACCAGTGATGGCGAACCTTTTAGAAACCGAGTGCCCAAACTGCAACCCAAAACCCACTTATGCATCGTTGGGTGCCAGGTGGGTGTGGCCCATTGGGTGGGCATGGCCCATTGGGTGGGCGTGGCTCCGGTGGTAATGGCAGACTGGGTGGGACTAAAAAGTTCAATCAATCAATTCCAACTTTGCGAGATCTTTTTTTTCCCCACGAGAAGTTGAAATTGACTGATTGAACCTTTTTTTTTTTTGCACACGGCGGCGGAGACCTAAAGCGAAAAGGTTTTATAAAACCCAGCTGAAGGTCTAGGACTGGGGCGACGGCGCGCGTGCCCATAGAGAGGGCTCTGAGTGCCGCCTCTGGCACCCGTGCCATAGGTTTGCCACCACTGGATTAGACCATCGTTCCAAGGGAAGCTGTTTCCCTTCCCTTGTAGTCTTCATGCTGCCCTTCTTACAATTTGAGTTTAAGATTCCTGCCCCAATTTGAGCCAGACAAACAAGCAAAGGGGACATCACACACCTCACACACCACCAACCCCATGTTTTCTCTTTTTTCTTTTAGTTTTAGTTTGGCTTTCACGGTAGTCAATTCAAAGAAAAAGTGCTTAAACTAAGGATTATTCAAAAACCAATCTCCATTTCCTTTTTGTCAATTTGTCCTGTTACTATTAAATATTTAAGGCAAAGCTAGTTCCCAAACTGTTTTGCAGAATCCTAACAGGGATTCTGAGCTTTTTGACAGTTTTGAACTACTATATGCTATTTTATGCATGATACTCTTGTAAATAAGCAGCAAGAAATATATTGTTTTGAATCTGGCTTGAACTGTTTCACTAGGATATTTCTGACAGACTATGTACAAACAAAAGTTGCAGTTCATTTGCATATTGCCAGGAATGTGCAAATTTCCTAAATGTCGTTATCAGTACAGGTTTATCAGTGCAACAACTGTATTTGTCTATTTCCTATATAGGTGGATGACTTTTATAATCTTTTTTCAAATTTGAGGTATACTTCTAAGATATGTAATGTGTTCACCTAATGTTCAGCAAATTTTCAGGTGTGCATGCCAAAACTTAAAATAGGAAAAATGATTGAAACCTTGCAAGTTTCTTAGATGCTCTCAGATTTTGGTGAACTTACCTCATTGAGAGAATCCCATTGAGAGAATTATACTTTTGTGTATGCTCATTTCCCCGTTTGAAATGTTTCACATGTCACGCAAAAATAAGGTTTCATAATTTTATCTGATCCAACATTTGGAATCACATTACACACAAGTGTACTTTTTATTTAATGTAACACTTCTCATCAGAGATCAACATCCAGGCATACATAGTTGTGGTATCTATCTTTCATTTCATATTTTTGTTCCCTGATTTTCTTCTATTCCAGGGTTAGGACATTCTTGAGAATTCTGAGGGAGCAGCATATGGGAAGGCAGGTAGGTTTGCAAATTTTCTGAGAAAGACATTACTATGCAGAAAATTATTTAAGGCAATTTTGGTGGAATATTTTTCAATGTAGATTTATAACAATCCAAGATTTCTCTCTGCATTATTATGCAGAGGAGTTTGCAGAAATATTTTTGGACTTATAGCTGAAAAACTGTTGAACCTCACACGAAATGCCAAGGTAAAATAAAAAGTAATTCATCCAGTACAATAATTTTCCAAATGAGATATCAATTTGCATTCCAGCTGTTCAATTGTTCCTATTTGAACCCACTTGTGAGTAGAGCTGATGTGTGTGAACATGGTTTACTTAGAGAGATGATCAAATCATCTTATTCCTAACCCTAACCCTAATTTTGTTTTTGTTTTCTGGCATCCATTTATATCTGAATAGGATAAAAATAAGCTAAATGTTCTGATTTGGAAATCACATTAAACCAACTAGGAATATTGTTTTAATTCATTTAGCTACAGTATTTCTGTTGAGAGAAACAACCAAATTGAAGTGATTAAGCAGAAGAATATCAGCACATTTTTTATGCTAACCAGTTGTTGAAATATCCTTCATAATTTATCAGTGAGCATAAAGATTGAACTCAAAATTATAAAAATGTTTATGACTTTATGTTGCTACTGTCATAACTATAGTTGACAAACTACATCTAATGTAAATAGATAATGTAATGAGGACTAAGTTTGATTGATCACATTTTGGAATAAAGTTGTTACAAATTTAATAACATTGAGTTAATAAACTCACCAAGGTTGGCAATTTATGCTGCAAAGTTGATTTGGAAGCATATTCTATAAAGTGGTTACAAAATGGTATTTTAGGCAGTTGATTATCCTGTAACTACTAATTTTATGTTTATTCTTTTCCCTAAAAGATTTCAGTTTGTTTTTCAATTTCAATTGAATTGTATAGCTTATATGTTATATTTAAGGTGGAAGGGATTCTAAAGTGATTTATCTTGGTCCGATTTTTTTACATCTCAAAAAACTGGCAAAAAATGTATCTATAGTTTTTGGGTTCTTTATTAATTATGTGAAAATTGAGGTATTAACAATTAGCAATGTTGATATTATTAATTATAATATCAACATATTTATAGCAATTATTGATAATTATTAAATTATTTAAGAGGACTGGAATTAAAAAAAAAAGGTCAAGAGAAAAATACCCAAAGCTATCTTTAGATAGGAAGACTGACATTAAAGAGGTAAATGTAATTAATGTAAGTAGGTGGATAGCAATGCATTTTGAGTTATAAATAATTTGCTTAAGTTCACATTTATGCTGATGGATTCTAACTTGACAGTGACTGATTAAGAATGGCAACTTGGAGTGATGATACAATTCCTATTTGATTTCCTCATTTCATTTTGAATGTTGATGTGCAAGGATAAATTGGGATTATACTAAAATGATCTGCAATTTTAAAAAACTCAGTTTATAATTCATTTGGTGAATGTTTTTAAACATGACACAGTATACAATAACCCTTTAAAATAATCTTCTGAAAAAACAAAGCATAATGGAATGAGATTTCAATAAATTTGGAACAATCCTATTAACTTTCCAGGTTGTCTGTCGGAACTAAAGTAACAGGAAATGGTAAATCAGTTGGGATTTTGATTTCTAAAATAATTGCATCTTTATTGCTGGAGATGAAATATTTATTGGACATTTTAATGCAACAAGAAAGATTTGTAGTACTGCTATAGTTTAATGAAGGTAGCATCATCCCGGGAAGACAGTACTATATGTACATACCGTACCTTGTAGGACTGTGCACGGATAATAATTGTTTGACAAATATCTGCTCTACCAACAGTATTATACAGATATAGGACTTACATCAAAAAATGATAAAAAATTACATAAACCTTTATTCCAGTTAAAGATTACAGAAACTGAAATCCAACACATTTGGAGACCATTAGACTGAGAAAACGAATGTACAGTATATGGATCATTTGTCCTATTATTGGCCTCTTACAATAGTGCACATGTACAAGTGATTAAGGAAGGGGTGGGAAGAGGAAAAAACGCACTGTTGCTATCTTCATGATAAGTTCAAATATCTAAGAATTGGCAGAAGTCCTTCTTACATGATTCTGTGGTTTCTATGTCACCTGAGATGTATGGGTTAAAGGATGCACTTCAGTGCTGGCAACAGTTCTCATTATCCTTCAGCAGCACATGAAATAAGGATACTCATTGATATGTACTTGAAAGTGCCTTTGATCAGGCTTGTCTTTCATGTGCCTTTTAAAAAAAATGTTATTAGTATACTATCTCTGGTAATAAATAACTGCTTTATAGAATGAGTTCCGTGATCAGTCTATGTTTTAAAACTTGATTAACAAGGAAGTCTGCTAAGCTCTTCCTATAAATCCAACTGAGTGGAAGGTTTTCATCTGGCTAATTAAAAAGGCAAGACCATAAATCTGAAGTAAAGCTTACAGAAGGGCAAATAATGTCAGATTTACACAGAGGAGACATGGCTGAAACCATTGTAATGAAAAAGAATTAAAAAGGATATTTTATGAGAGATTGCTAACAGTGGAAATGTACAAGACGTCAAAACCACTATCTATGTGATTTGCAAGAAATCTTTGGACAGGAGGGAAAAAACAGCCTGGCATAGTACTGACTGCATGTAATTCGGTCAAGATGTCCTGTCTCTCCCTTCCCTCTCATGCAATATTTCTAACCCAGAAATTACTCAAACTGCACTGAAACCTCTTTTAGCTTCTTTCTATTTGGATAGAGGTTGTAGTGCCTATCCAGTTCTTGTCCCTCAAAAAAAGAGCTAACAGTTCTTTTTCTAAAGCTCCGGTCCTACTTATTGTTAACATACCTAATTTTGAGAAAAATAGGGAGGCAATTGTTTGCTAATGAAAGGAGTTTGTTACTTAAGAGTTTGTCATCTGATTTTTACAGATGACAAAGCTTTATGCATAAATTTGATCACTTTTCAGATAGGAACTGCACAATAAAGCTGGCAACTATCATATTGGCAGTCACCAATTAACACACCTTATTCTGTTTAACATTGGCATTAGTATATAAGCTTACAGTATTTATATTTTTAATAAAATATTCTTGAACCTTATAATAACAATCCCCTCCAATTAACATAAAATAAAGGTAGTGCTTATGTTAATATTCAAGGAAATAAAGTGAAAGAGAAATAAATTCTACTTCAATTTAAAATGCAAAATTGTTGCTGTGACTACTGTACATAATTCAGCAGCAATCCAGCATTTTTTTCCCTTCACAAGACTCTATAAAGCAAACAAGACTACTGAACATAATAAAAGATTATGCAAATTTCCTGCTAGAATAGTGCCCTGGATTAATGAAATCCTACTATGCTATACCAAAGACAATACAGTTTACTTTCACGTCCTATATACAGTATTAATTTTCTCATATTCTAAGCTAGTAGCAGCTATCGGACCATTAACAAAACTTGCTCTTTCCAAATCTGTGTGGCATCTCTTTGCATACATGAGATACTAAATAACATTTATAAGCGTTTCTGACTATGAACTGATTATTTGAGCTTATTTCCCTCTTGCATGTCTGACAAAAAATAAGCTATTTTTGAGCAGATGGATGGCATATTTTTGTAGTATTCCCAGGGCATTTTATCTCAGCAGGATTTTTAAATGTAAGGAAAATTACAGGAAAGCTGTGCACTGATTATGAACATACAGTAGCATACAGAAAAATGAAACTAGAGTTTGGCTTTTTTAAAAATGTAGTTAGTATAGTTTCATCATACTACATCTCAAGGCTTTAAGGTAGATGATCCATTAATAGGTATCCTATAGGAATTGAATCATATAATCTAGAATGATGATGTCATTTATTACAAATTCCCACTGAAAGAAACCGGATTAAATTAATCATAATGAACTTGTTTTATTAGATCAAAAGAAGCTTAATTACTGCTAACGGGCTGAGACTAGAGAGGGGTGGGTTGGAGGTTTTTTTGCACAAAACAGGTACTTGAAATAGTCTCCTGCCGAGTCTCTTGGAATGACACTCATTTTAAAAGCAGGAATCTTCTCTTTTCCTGAAAATAAGCATTTATACTATATTTCACTGTAACAATAATGCTAAAGACATTCCAAAATCATAAAATCAAAAACAGGGATCAAAATAGAAGAAATAAAAAATAAAATAAAATTACACTGATGTTTCATTAAAAACTATTGACCCATGATAAGCATGCCTGTTGAAATCAATTTACCAGACAGAAAAATCCTAAGGAAGAGGCAAACAAAGAACTTCTACATGAGGCAAGAAACTGGATAATATTCTGCATCCCAACCAATTATCTTTTTGCACTACAAAGAGATCTAGCAGAATCAACAGCTTTCCAGTACAGAATATCCTTTTGGGTGACAAAGACTGAATCGGGATTAATACTATGTTGGAAGGTGAACATAAAGAAATATACTGTAGATGTTATTGTACAGGAAACTTGAGTTATGCTACCATAACTAAATCATTAACTGAAAATGAAAAGCTAGAAATGAATTAATATACTTTTTTTTTTTCCTTTTCCCTTTACAAAAACGAAATACATTACTTTATTGGCTCTGGAAAATGGGTTCTAGCCCATATTTCATCATACTCATCACAAGTTATTTTTTCTCCTTTGCAACCCCCCCCCCAACAAACTAAAATAGCTCCTTTTCCAGTAGTATAGCATGAAACAAACCTGGATCAATAACCATAGGACCAAATAAATCATCCAGTATACATAATTGTCACTATAGGATTGCAGGCAAGAAGAATTGCATTTATTCTTCATAATTGTGCATCACTGCAAGAATCTTATTCCTATCCCATTAAGCACAGGTAGTCCTCGATTTATGACCAAATTGAGCTGAAAATTTATGTTGCTAAGTGAGACAGTCATTAAATGAATTTTGCCTCATTTTATGACCTTTCTTGCCATGGTTGTTCAATGAATCACTGCAGCTAATAACATGGGTTGTTAAATGAATCTGGGTTCCCCAGATCTGACCTTTGCTTGTCAGAAGGTCACAAAAGGTGATCACATGACACCAAGACACTGCAACCGTCATAAATATGAGTCTCTTGTCAAGCATCTGAATTTTGATCACATGGCCACAGGGATCTGCAATGGTTGTTAAGTGTGAAAAATGGTCATAGGCCACTTTTTTCAGTGCCTTTGTAACTTCGAACAGTCACTAAATGAACTGTTGTAAGTTGAGGACTATCTGCAATCAAAGACCATGGAACCTTTGCTAGATTCATTCCTAAAAAATGTAATTAAATGTGTGGGGGGGCTTTGTGGAGTGGATGGGGTGGTGGGGGAAAACTTTGTTTTGACCAACAGAAAGTACAGATCACAGTAAATCTTGATATCAGACATGAGGGCTTTTACATTGTCACAATACTTGGAGGAGAGATAGTGTGCAACTGAAACTGCAAAAAGCCCCATGTCTTCATATTGTATTTTGCTGGCTCTCCGAGCATCAATGGTCCACAATATGACTAAAATCAAGGCTGAATTGCCCTCCCCTCCAATTGCTGCAGCAAAGAAAAATCTATGAAACTGATTCCCTTCTCAGACACATCAGCCATCTCAAAATAACCTCCAAATGCAATTACTCTCATCAGCATAGATTGTTCTTCTGAATCAGCTTAGCTCTTGGTACTGTGTACTTAACATGTGTCCTTACAAAACAAAGTCCTTACAAAATGTAGTCTTTTAATTAAAAAGAAACATAGGAGTGTGTTTGTGTGTTTTTATCACAGGATGAATATTGAATTTTTTTCTCTCCAAACAGCAATTCCATTTTCAGCATTTTCAGTTTTGCTGTTCTATATATCTGACATTAGATCAAAATAGACCTAACGATATAGCTTAGCTGTGTAAAGCTTTCACTCACTAAGCAATTTGTGTTTCCTAGCTAGCTGACGATTAGTCCCTAAGACAGCAATGAAACTAAGACAGTAGGCGACCCCAACTGCTGTCGCCCATATTATCTCCTTCCTTTTCCAACCCCCTTTGGAAATGGAAGACATTACAGCATGTTCAACTTGACGTTGTTTGGCTTGGGACATGGGAGATGGATCCCTTGTGGCTGGATAGGCTTAGGCTGCTTATTGCTCTACATCTCAGGATTAATACAAAAATCCCCTGAGGATACTTGTTATTTTTCGTGATACCAGTACTGGATGGTTCTTTTGGTGGAGAAATCTTTCTGAAAAATTTGTTCAATATTTTGCATAATGCAGGGTTTTAAGATTTGTAGTTTTGTTTTTAATCTCTACTTTGTATTTCTGGTTTTGCTTTCTTTTTATGCTGGTAGCCACATGGATATGAACCAAATGAATGAATGGAACACTAGGATAGGAATCAAGTATCAATCAATACTAGTAGGGCCTTCACTGCAATTAGTAGAATCTTTCACAGGAGTACCACCTGATATTGTACCTGGAGATTTAGGTGGCTAACACACTAGGCTGGTAAGTCATAAAGTATTTCTTGAATACCCTCAACTTGAGGGTAAAGATACTTTCCCAAACAGTTATATTTTAGGAATGCATGGACAGTTGTGGATATTTCCCTATAACTTTGGAATAAGGCCCTTATTCCAGCCAATAGGAATGAAAGGTTAGCCTGCCTGAGATCATGTGAGAATGAAACGATGGACTTTTCTAACTTAACTCCTTAAAACTTTGTGCTACATTATCCTTTAACTCTCATTAGAAATCTTATAGAAGCAAAAAGAGAGATATATCAACACAGATTAATAAACATTCTCAAAGGAAACCAATGTAATTTCTATAAACTTTTAAAAAGTAAACTACCAAAAATATACAGAGGAGATCATTTTGTAATTAAAATCCTCTCAGTAATTATTAGAGTTTAGCAATAGCAGCAGCAACAACAATGAAAACCTAGCAAACACGCCAACTCAAATGTCATAGGTAGTGTTGCATTCCATTCTACTTTCAAGCACAGAATGCTAGATAATTTACTTCGGAGTAGTCCCTCTGAAGGTCATAGAAACAGTGAAGTAAATATGCTGTACATAACACAAATATAGGATATGTTTAATGGGCTTTAAAAGCATAAATTGTCCTAATAAATATTATAATGCATTTCATCATGCCTACTTGAATTTACATTAGCTAGATCCATACTTGAATCATGCTGGCTCTGAGACAAATTGTGGTCCATGATTTCCATGTATCCTGCCAACCAATCAAAATATAGTAAATAAAACTCAACATATTTGAACAGAATGAGCTGTATAAATATTACTCTTCCTCCACTGCAATCAATCAAAGTACACCTTTCTTCCTTATTTCTGTGGAGGCCGGACAGGATATACTGTTCACATAAATCACATGGAACATCCTACATTTTAAAAGAGATTACTTCATAATAAATACAAAGGTCTGTTACAGTTCATAAAGAGAGATTGAAAATGTGTATGTATAAGATTTGGAGAATAAGCTGAAGAGAATTCTTGTACAGTATAAAGCATAAAATGTGTCATTTTGCATTCATCACACAATATGTAGAAAGTTCAGTTAAATATCTGTGAAATACCATGACATTGATCCTGCATGCATAACTCTGTTCCTTTATTGACAATGTGTGTTTTTATTGAAGCCGGAAGTGCAACACATCCCAAATAGCAGCAGCATCCATGCATAGGATGGCATAAACCATAGGAAGCTTATGTGGGCTGTACATTTTACAGAAATGTAGCAAATCTTTGGGCAGAAATGGATTATTGCAAACAACAACACATCGTTTTCTTTCCTAGCTTAGACTAAGGCACGGTTGAGCTGAGTAAATATCAGAACTCAGTTGATATGGAGTTCAGGTTAACTATTATTCCACAGTTGTGCAGGTACTATTACTTCCATTCAACTCCATATTCTATACCAGTGATGGCGAAACTTTTAGAGACCGAGTGCCCAAACTGCAACCCAAAACCCACTTATTTATTGCCGGGTGCCAGGTGGGCGTGGCCCACTGGGTGGACGTGGCTGTGGTGGTCATGACAGATTAGGTGGGTATGATCAAGGTGGGCATGATCACCTCAATGTTGCTCGTGGGGAGGGACACCTATGGGGACTGGGTAGGGTTGGGGGAGATCCAGAGGGTCTCTGGAAGGTGGGGCGGTGGGCAGGAGACTCGTCCTGCGGTGTGAGGCGAGGCAAGGCGAGGCAGGGTGGGGGGTGCCATTGCCACAGGGCAAGGTGAGGCAGGGGCTGGGGCAGCTGCTGCCTGACACCATCGGCCCCTGCACACAGAGGCCAGTGAGCGCATGGGTGCTGGGATACATCCGGCCATGTGGGATCTCGGCAAGTTAGCGGGCAGCTGGTTGAATAGGGATGGTTGCCATCTCCAGGGCATGGCATGCGTGCCCACAGAGAGGGCTCTGAGTGCCGCCTCTGGCACGTGTGCCATAGGGTCGCCACCACTGTTCTATACCTATACCATTCTATTTATTATTATGTGAAGAAGTATGCATTTGTTTCTAGCCTATCAAAATATTTTGATTTTTTTGAAATGCAGAGGGAAACTTTGTGTTAATGTTAAATATTAAGAGAAAGGTAATGTCAAAACAAATACTAATCCTACTTGCATTATCTATATGATTTTGTGTCTAATATTTTTTGCTTGTTCAGCTGGCATTTCTCTCTCCATGACTAGCTCTATTCTTTGTAAAATCTCAAGCAAAATTTTGTTTCCATGAGGAAATAGTGATTTGCACATTTCTTGGTTTTCCATTCTTTGGTATGGGAATACGCACTAAACATTTCCTATCTCCAGACTGCACAATTTTGCTCAAAATAGTTAATATCAATTATATAAATTTCTTTCAGTTTCCTCTAAAAAATATTTTATCAGTTGATTCTCTAAAAGCGTCATCTAATTCCTCCAAAGCCTGTAAAAGACCAAATCAGCCAAACAAAGAGCAGTTTTTTTTTCCTTCAAAACTAGGATTAACTCATAATGTAAGCTTTTTTAGAATCCCATAACAGGGAGATATATAGTTTTTTTTATTTATTTATTTATTTATTTATTTATTTATTTATTTATTAATAAATAAATAAATAAATAAATAAATAAATAAATAAATAAATAAATAAATAAATAAATAAATAAATAAATAAATAAATAAATAAATAAATAAATAAATGTCCTCAGGACATGCAAGGTTCAAAACATGCAAGATAGCAAGCATGGGGTTATGATCCAAGCTCCACTTCTTTTGTTCATATATTCATTCACACATCTAAGAATCATGGTGGTGCAGTGGTTAGAATGCAGGATTGCAGACTAATTCACACTGCTCACTCCAGGAGTTCCATTCTTTTGAGGTCAGTAAAATGAGGACCCAGAGTTTTGGGGAGCAATATGCTGAAGCTGTAAACTGCTGAGAGAGGGCTGTAAAGCACTATGAAGCGGTGTATAAGTCTAAGTGCTATTGTTATTGCTATTGATATCTGTAACCCAACAAGCTTGGATATGACACTGCACCCATCTTGTAGATCTTGAGATTTTGAGGGAGAAATAAGCCCCATAGACATCACTCAGGGCAACTATTAAAACCAATCTTCAGATAAAAAAGGTACATAATGCTTGCAAAGATTTATTAGGTTCACCTAATAATATTCAAATTGAGTCCAAAGAGGCCTGAATTCTGAAATTTATGCCAATCAATAGTTGAAGCTAAAATAAAAGTTTAATGATAAACCCAGTGCTTTTTTTCTAAAAAAAAAAAAAAAAAAAAAGGTGCCGGAACTCACACACATCATACAACCCGCCTTGCCTACCCTACAAGGTTCCATCCAAAAAAAGGTGCCGGAACTCCATTCTGGGCGTTCTATGAGAAAAAAAGCCCTGGATAAACCAAACATTAAAAAATCCCCTAAGGCAATTCTTGTTACACAATTACAATCCTAAGTGATGTTTCTGGCAGAAAATATATTTGTTTTTTCTTTAAATTTGCAACAATATAAAAAAATAAAAATAGGATGACGTTTAAAATATATATCAACATACAAGTTACATTTCTCATAGTGATATTATTCCAAATAAACAACAGAATGCTGGATCAGCTCTCTGTATCAATAGCTAGACAGGCTTCAAACTCATATTGATATTTGGGAATGATCTAGCAAGCAAACTATATCCCATAAAGCAAAAGTTTATAGCCAGTGAATATTAATATTAAACAATGTTTCAATATTTTCAAAATTTCTATTGATACCAGGTAGGAGAGAAAGAGGGTATTTTTGATATATAATACAGCTTTATAACTTTAATGAAAACTAGAAACCCTTTCACCCATTGGATCATTGTTTCAGAGGTATTTCCTTACCTAAACAGAGAAACAGAATCACCATGGGAGAGCAAAAAAACGGAGTTGGAGCAATTGCTGACTTCCTGCTGGCTTCCTCACTGACTTTCCTTGTAGGAAGCTGGCAGGGAACATTGGAAATAACAATCATATGACCACAGCTGACCATGGTGGCAATACAGCACAGGTCACATCTTTGTCAAATTCCAATTTCACAGGAATCCCAGGTTTTGGATTTGGGATGCGTCCTTTGAGGCACATTGCTTCAAAAATTGTTGGCCTACAGTGCAACAATTGACAGTTATGACCGTTTTAACAGTATATAGATGAGAATGCATTATTTATAAGCAGATCGTTTTAGGTCATAAAAAGAGGCCGCCGCGGCATTGGACCGAGTCGTGCCTTTGCGGCCTCTGACCCGACGTGGATCTCGACCATCCCCTTGGTTTACCGAGGGGCTGAGAGAGATGAAACGTCGGAAAAGACGCCTAGAGAGCAGTTGGAGGACCAGCCGAACCGAATCCGCTCGAACACAGGTAAAGATACATCTTAGATCTTACCTAGTGGCGCTGA
>NW_015386289.1:2087532-2089459 GCF_001527695.2 Protobothrops mucrosquamatus
GCCTGACCTAAGGTGAGTTTTAAATAGGGACAATTTTTAAACAATTTTAAAGAGCCACAGCTACCAATATTTGGATTTTAATTGGTTTTTAGCAGGGGAAAAATTTTTTTGTACAATGTTTTATTATGCTGTGAGCCGCCCTGAGTCCCATGGGGAGAAGGGCGGCATATAAATTTAAATATAATAATAATAATAATAATAATAATAGATAATAAAACTGGAGAAATCCATAATAAGTCAGCGTCCACTTCAAAAGGTCAGAGAAACCATAGCAAAAACATTTCTAGCACCCAGCAAAATAATAGCTGCTGGTTAGCCAGTTTTAAATTAAAACAGCTACATTAACTAACTATCATTAGAATCTCGATGATTGTATAAAAATCCAGCTAAAGCACTGTAACTGGAATAACAATCCAACCATGTAATATAGGAACCAAGACAGTTGTTAACAGCAGCCAATTTCATTAAAAAAAATCTATAAAAGGAACAGTTAACTCCTTACTTTTGGGAGAACTATTGTATTTGCCCATTGAAACTAAGAGATAAGCATCTGTCTGCAAAAGCGTCAGCATATACCTCCAAAAGAACAGGAGATAAGAACCTATTTGTAATTATTATTTTACTATAACATGCAAAAAAAATCCCTAAAAGGCAAAAAGGAACATAAAAAATAAATAAAACAGAAATATATTATATTACATTTTGTTTAGCCTAATTTTTAAACAAAACAAAAAATTCAATATTTCCAGTAGAATTCAATGAACTGGAAAGCCACCAGAGCCGTACGTCTTCTTCATTTTCATAGATTTAACTTTTTATCTTTTAGAAGATAACAATTTCAGTTCCCATTCTTTGTTCAATTTAGGTGACATTCATCAAGGTTTCAAAGGAGATCCCAAACAAGGAAAACACAATAATCACACTCCAATTAAAATATCTATCATCCTAAGAGAACTATTCCAAACTGCTCCTCATAAAACCCACAATAAAAAACTATAAGATATAAAAACTATGTTATAAGGTATAATAATAAACAAAAATGAAATTTAGACTGCTATAACTAGTACTGTTGAAGAGCATACTTTAAAATTCCCTACGTACTTTAATAAATTAATTATTGTTATAAAAACATATGGGAGGTGAGACTTCCGGTGGCTGGGCGGCTGCCGAAGGAGGCTTTCTGACAGCCTCCCGTCCGGGACTGCGTAAAAATCGCCGAAACAGCGGATATCAGCTGTTTGGCAGTTTGAACCTTCTCTCCGGGCATAGGAGAGAAGGAGAGCTTACTCTGGAGTAGGAGTCGAGTTCCCTAGTCTCCCTGGGGGCTCCCAGGGAGGCGAAGGTGAGAACTCCTCCGGAGCTCAGAGTCTCTCCGCAGATCGGGATGTCTTCGTTCTTCAGCGAAGCCAGACGCCGTCTCCACCTCTGATGTTTTTTTTCTGAGATTTTAACTGTGAGTAATTTTCAACAGACAGAGCTGTCTAGGAAACTTGGACTTTTTACAGAGAAATTATAACTGTGACTCAGAAGATTAAAGTACTCTTCTCAACTGCTTGAAATCGAAAGTTAACTTTTTTGGGGGGGGAAATGGCTGCGACTTAGCCGCTTCTTTGTTCTAAAGAGACACTTTCACTTTCCTTCCGGTTGTGGATTGTTACATTGTAAAGACTGTAAATTCTCTTAAAAAATCAAAGAAAAATTGAAGAAAAATCTGCTTAACTATTTGAGGTTTTGGACTGTGTATTAAGATCTTTTTTAATTTTAAGAATGGCTTCTAAACGACTTGTAGCTTCTGCAGTACCTAAGCCAGCTGTCTCTTCCCCAGTTGTACAAACTACGCAACAGAAAGCTAAAACTCCACCACCCTCTCCTCCACCTTATATTACTTTGAAGGACTTGCAGGATTCTTTGATGCAGATGTCTAAAC
>NW_015386289.1:2090868-2094405 GCF_001527695.2 Protobothrops mucrosquamatus
TAAAACTCCACCACCCTCTCCTCCACCTTATATTACTTTGAAGGACTTGCAGGATTCTTTGATGCAGATGTCTAAACAAATAGTGCAACAAATGAGAGTGGAGACAGAGGAGCTTCTGGCTAAAAAGAATGATGAATTGTGTGAGAACATGTCTCAAATTTTTCAAGGTTTTGCTTTTCATATGGATCGTATAGAGGCGTGTGTGGAAGAAGTGGGAGAAAAAGTGGAAGGAATGGAGGAGAGAATAGAAAAAGTAGAAGAGGGTATAGAGATTGCTCAAAATGATATTGTAATGACACAATTTAGAGAAATGGAACATGCAATAAGAATCAGGGGCATGAAGGAGGATGCACAAGAGAAACTAAGGGAAGAGGTTTCAGCTGCCTTAGCGTTGGTTTTTGACTGCGATCCTGAAATTATATATGGAGAAATAGAAAAAATATTTAGAGTTAATTCATGGGTCGCACGCCAGAGAAAACTGCCCAGGGATGTTGTTGTCTACTTTTCTAGAAAGACATGTCGAAATGATATTATACAGGCCTTTTACCAACAGAGATTTCAGATTGCTGCTCAAGATGTTATACTCTTGAAAGAAATACCTTCAAAAATTCTAAGAAAAAGAAAGGAATTTGCTTTTTTAGCTCAAGAGTTGAAGAAGCAGCAAGTGCCTTTTAGATGGGAAATACCAGTTGGAATGGCCTTGACATATGCTGGGAACCGTTATAGACTCAACACAGTTTCGAAGGCTAAACATTTTTACTTAACGGTTCTGAAAGCTGACTCATCTTTTACATCGCCAGTTAAAGGAACAGAAGAAGGAGTGGAACAATTGATTGTGGATTTGCCTGGAGCTATGTCGTTATCTGCAGGAGAATTTCAGAATTTACAAACGATGGAGGCAAAGGATGATCCAAAAGACCAGAGAATGACACGTGCAGCTTACAAGCGTAAGGAAAAAGAACAGCAGAAGGAGGCTATGCTCCAAACATGTTCAACTACTTCGGAGCCAGTGGGAAGGGCTAGGCCTAAAAGATCTGTTATGGTGGATCTGCAAGGGATGCTTCAGAAGCTTCAAAAGCCAAAGGATGGCTAAACTAATAACTTTAAATGTTAATGGATTGAATTCACCACAAAAAAGGAGGAAAATATTTTATTATTTGAAGCAACACAAAAATGATATTATATGTTTACAAGAGACACATATTACATTAAAAGATCAAAAGTATTTGCTTAATCCCAAATTGGGTCTACATTTTATTGCCCCTGCCCCAAAGAAGAAAGCGGGTGTAGTCTTTTACGTTAAGAAGGAATTGATGCCAAAGTTAATAGATGCTGATGTAGAAGGAAGATTTGTGTTTATTGAAATTATATTGAATGGGAAAAAATGTCTCCTTGTGGGTTTATATGCACCTAATTCACTTCAACAACAAAAGCAATTTTATACTCTTTTACATCAAAAGATAATACAATTAGACTACAAATCTGTTATTATGATGGGAGATTGGAATGGTGTAATAGACTCAAAAAAAGATAAAAAGACTTCTTCTAAAATTTCAATGCAAACTAAACTACCTAAAAGTTTTTTTGCATTACAGGAAGACCTTGAATTAAGAGATATATGGCGAGAGAGGAATATAGGAGAAAGTGACTTCACCTTTTTTTCGGATAGGCATCAATCTTATTCCAGAATTGATTTTATTTTGATTACTAATGACTTGATTTCTAGGGTTAAGAAGGTGAAGATTTTTCCCAAGATATTGTCAGACCATAGTCCTGTATGGATGGAATTTTCAACTGATGGAGGTAGTAGAAGGTCTTGGAGATTAAATGAGAATTTATTGAATTATGAAACAAATGTGCAGAAACTTAAAGACTATTTAAAAGATTTTTTTATGCTGAATATGAATAAAGGCACCTCCATGTCAATGGTTTGGGACGCGAGCAAAGCAGTAATGAGGGGTGCCCTAATTTCAATGAATTCTGCTTATAAACGAAATCAGCAACAAAGGTATAAAGATACAGAGCAAGAGATAAAAATAAAGGAAAAAGCTTTCTCCTTAAACCCAACGGTAAGAACTTAAAGGCATCTATTGTAATGTTGAAAGAACAATTTAATATGTTGCTTTCTGATCAAATCGCTGTTAATTTGAAATACATGAAACATAATACATTCTGCAATGCAGATAAACCTGGAAGATGGTTAGCTTATCAATTACGTAAGAAACAAAAACAAAGACTTATTGAGAAAATAAACTACAAGGGTAAAGAAGTTTTCCAGCAGGACCTGATTAAAAGGGCTTTTTCGGAATATTTTTCTAAATTATATGCCTCTGAGAATATACAATCTTTTGAAATAGATAATTATTTGCAACAAGCAAATTTGCCTTGTCTTACTGATGATCAAAAAGGACTGATGAACTGTTTGATTGTGTTGGAAGAGATTACAGAGGCAATTAAACAATTGAAGGTTGGCAAGGCCCCTGGTACAGATGGGTTTACTGCAATTTATTATAAGAAATTGTCTGAAGAAATGTTAGAACCTTTGAGATGTCTTTTTAATGATATCTTAATGGGAGGACAAATACCGCCATCTTGGAGGTGTGCATTTATCTCACTCATACCAAAGGAGGATCAAGATACGACTCAGCCTAAAAACTATAGGCCAATATCCTTATTGAACACGGATTATAAGATTTTTGCAAAAATATTAGCTAATAGACTAATGCAAGTATCGAAACGGATTATTCATGTGGATCGGTCTGGATTTATAAATGGAAGATATATGAAGAACAATGTCAGACAAATTGTGAATTTGTTGGAGTATTTGGACAAAAATAATCAAATTCCGGCAGCTCTTATCTTCTTGGATGCTGAAAAAGCCTTTGATAAGTTGGATTGGCAATTCTTGCTACGGCTGGTTGATAGAATGAATTTTGGGGATAGATTTTTGTCAGTGTTAAAGGCTATCTATCAACTACAATTTGCTCAAGTGATAGTAAATGGAGGTTTGACAGAATCAGTTAAAATTGAAAAAGGTACAAGGCAAGGTTGTCCACTATCACCTTTACTGTTTATTTTGACTTTGGAGATTTTATTAATCAAGGTCCGTGAGTCTTCATCTATAAAAGGAATAACTTTGGGTAAGAATGACTATAAGCTTATGGCTTTTGCTGATGACCTGGTTTTTACCCTGTCCCAACCAACAGACTCGGCAAGAAATCTGATACAGATATTAAAGCAATATGGACAGGTGTCTGGATTTAAAGTAAATAATAATAAGACTAAAATATTATCTAAAAATATGTTTATGAAAGATAAGGAGATATTAAGTAGTGTAATGGGCTTTGAAATTGTGAAAAAAGTGAAATATTTGGGTGTTGATATTACTGCTTCTAACGTTAAATTGTACACAAATAATTATGATAAGTTATGGAGTAAAGTTCAAAAGGACTTGAAGGAGTGGAAGAAATTACAATTATCATTATTGGGAAGAATTTCAGTGATAAAAATGAACGTTCTCCCAAAGTTTCTTTTTTT
>NW_015386289.1:2095011-2097477 GCF_001527695.2 Protobothrops mucrosquamatus
TTTTTTTGTTCCAGATGATACCTATTTTAAAAAAGGATTCAAATTTGGAGGAGTGGCAAAGAGGTATCAACAGGTTTATCTGGCAGGGGAAAAAACCTAGGGTAAAATTTAAAATTTTGCAAGATGCACGGGAAAGAGGGGGCCTTAAAGCCCCCAATTTAAAATTGTATTATGATGCGGTGGTTTTAACTTGGATTAGTGATTGGATTAATTTAACCAATAGAGATATCTTGGTACTTGAAGGTTGGGATTTATATTATGGATGGCATGCTTATTTATTTTTTGATAAGAAAATTGATCGTATTTTTAAAACTCATATTTTAAGAGTTGCACTTTTGAGAGTATGGAAAAAGTATTCTTATAAGGTAAATTTAAAAATTCCAATTTGGGCTATTCCGGAACATGCAATACAAGGAATAGTAAGGGGTGTAAAATTAGAAGGAATTGTTTATAAAGATCTACTTATGTTAAGAGGACAGGACTGGCAAATTAAATCATTGGATGAGTTAAGACAGGATAATGTACTCCAGTCCTGGCTCCTACACTGTCAGTTGGTTGATAGATGGCATATAGATCAAAAATTGGGTTTAACTTTAGAAGATGTGAACCTGATAAAACAGATTAAAGATCAAAGTGGAGCCCATATTAGGAGAATATATAGTGTTTTGATAGAAATTGATTCGGAAACAGAACTAGTTAAAGACTGTATGATCAAATGGGCACAAAATATTCAAGAACCAATAATGCTAGAAACTTGGGAAGTAATTTGGGTAAGAAATGTCAAGTTCACTCAAGCACAGAATTTAAGGGAAAACTTTTATAAAATGTTTTATAGATGGCATTTGGATCCCCAAAAATTGTCTTGCATGTATCCGAATTTGCAACCAAAATGTTGGAGATGTGATAATATGGATGCAACTTATTATCATATTTGGTGGACATGCAGGGATGTTAAAGCCTTTTGGATTAAGATTTGGTGGATTATCCAACAGATTTTTAAGAAAAAGATAAAATTCACACCGCAGCTATTTTTATTGGGCATTATGGATAATTTGGATCAAAAAGAAATGAAATTGATGTTGTACTATATAACAGCAGCAAGGATATTAGTTGCTCAAAATTGGAAAAAAAAGACATTACCAACTATGGATGATTGGAGACAGAAGGTATCATATTTTGTGGAGATGGCAAAAATATCCGCATACCTGAAGGATCATTCTCAGGAGAAATTTATTTCAATATGGAGAAGATGGATAGATTATATTCAAAGAAAATATGAACTGAATAATTATCATGTAGCTTTTGATTAAAAACTTTTTCTTTTTTATATAACATATATAAAAACAAATAATTGTTATATTTATAAAATTTGTATGAATTTTAATGTTATTTTAGAGTCATAGTAAGTTTATACTAGTGTGTTGTAATAATCAGTAGCTTTGGATAGAATGGGATTATTGTGTGTTTATTACCTGGATCAGCTCTGGGAAGTCCGGGGGGGGAGGGGGGAAAGGGAATAGATAGATGTATATAAACTGATGTATTGTAGATTTATATATGTGATACTTTTTTAAGGAGGTGCCCGGTGGATACCCCAACTGCACCAAACGGGATGGTTGAGAGAGGAAGGGAAGTAGGAGAGAGGGAGGAAGGAGGAGAGGTTGAGGTTAGGGAGGAGGAAGGTATGGAAAGTGAAAGAGGGGGGTGCAGGGGGGGGCACCGGACACTTCCATGAATGTATTGAGTAGTGATTTTTTTTGGGGTTGATATTGTGATTAACTGCATCATATTTATGTTATTGTTTCTAATTGAAAAATCAATAAAATTTAAAAAAAAAACATATGGGAGGTTTTTATTCAATGGCCTGAGAAAATGCATTTTTGTCACATTCTGGGAAGACAGAAGAGAAAAAAAGGGCTAATCACAATGGCAACCAAGGCTACAGTTCATCTTTTCATATTAGCCAAGCTCAATGACAGAGAACAAGTGAATGCTTAATTAAAAGCTAAAAGGAAATACAGCCTGAGAGCCAGAAGTTGACTGTAGGCACCATAGCAAAACATGGGTCGTTTTTCAATCCTCTGATGAGGTTTCACCACACAGCTAAGAAAAGGGCGTTGTTTACCTGAACGCCTATTCTCAACATGATGATGGATCATTCACCAATGGGTTATCTTAACCTTCCTGCTCCACGTGACTAAGTCTGAGTTTATAAATATCAGTACCACGCCATGTGCTCCCCAGTTTTGAGACTAGGCGATATGCGCACGTGTGTACGTCCTTATCATAATACCCCGGCTTCCAGGCCCTAGGGTGGGAGTGAATGATCCATCATCATGTTGAGAATAGGCGTTCAGGTAAACAACGCCCTTTCTCCAACATGATTGGATGGATCATTCACCAATGGGACATACCAAAGCCCTGTGTCCCTAAGGGAGGGAGTCTGACTGGGCCTGGTTATCTTCT
>NW_015386290.1:0-5000 GCF_001527695.2 Protobothrops mucrosquamatus
ATATATATATATATATATATATATATATATATATATATATATATATATATATATATATATATATACACAGAAATAGTTTATCGCAGTAGCGACTTGAGCCTGCAAAACACTCCTAGATTGGGGCTGAAAGGCAAAAGTAAGCATAGCAGTAAACCAGGTGTTCTATTAGACCGATTTCACCGGAAAACACTTTATATATATAAAATGAGCTTATATATATATTCCTTAAAATGAGCTCCATTCTGGCTTCAGGAAAAGCATACTGTCCTGGACAATGTGGTACTTAGGGCCAAGTAAGGGGAAACGAGCAAAGCTTCAAATCCCATGATAAAAGAAGTACATTTTGCTGTAATGCATAATCTTAAGATAAGAAGTGACGCAGTTAGTAATATAGTAACCCCAAAGATTGATTTTCGTCCAACAATTAGCACACAAAGCAAGAAAATATGGTTGCCTTCCAGATGATCAATCACACTATTGGTTTTAATCCCTAGAGTTCCCACAGTTCAAAAACAAGAGATGAAAATCCAATGCTGTCAGTAGAGAGGTTCACCATATCCCACTGTTTTAGGCATTCCTTATTTTATATACTGTCCATGGATAGTCATTTGATGGATAGTCATTTTATAATAAAGATTATCATTACTCTTAATTCCTTCTCTTCTTTCATATCCTACTCAAGAGTCATTAATCTGTCTAGAGTGGTAGGCGGATTTATGCTCCCCAGCATGGCAAATAGAATTGTGGAAGTTTATTTATGTTATTTAAATATTTCTAGTCTGCCTTTTAGGGTCAAAACATATGGCATCTTACAAAACTAAGATCAAACACACAAAAAAACAAGCAATGGAAATTAGAATAACTTTAATGTATAGAGTTGCTGTATGAACGTGTATAACATTGATCAAGGCATCACTCAAAATGCATATGACACCAGTCCAATATTAAAACCAGATGCAATTGCAGAGCAATAAAATCAGATTATCAAGTCAGCTAATAAACCATTTCAGAAGATAAGTAAACAGGTTTGTAGGCCCTTCTTAAAACAGTAGTAATGGGGCATAATTCTAGATACCAATCTATTGGTATTAGTAAGGGCTAATGCAGAAAAAGTGATCTCTCTGAAGTTGGGTAATCGATAAATAAAACATTTTTATTTAAATTCCTTAATCTCTGATAGTTTAGGTCTTTAACGGTGAAAATCAAAGTTTTGAACAAGATTTGAAAATGCACATTCCTTTACTGTAGTTGATGCTATAGACATCAGCTGAGTTTTGTAACTATGTCTAGTTTAATGAAGAGAAAAACGAGGGGGGACATGATAGCAGTATTCCAATATCTCAGGGGCTGCCACAAAGAAGAGGGAGTCAAGCTATTTTCTAAGGTGCCTGAAGGCAGGACAAGAAGCAACGGATGGAAACTAATCAAGGAGAGAAGCAACCTAGAACTAAGGAGAAACTTCCTGACAGTTAGAACAATTAACCAGTGGAACAACCTGCCTCCAGAAGCGGTGAATGCGCCAACACTGGAAGTTTTTAAGAAGAGACTGGACAGCCATTTGTCTGAAATGGTATAGGGTTTCCTGCCTGAGCAGGAGGTTGGACTAGATGACCTCCAAGGTCCCGTCCAACTTTATTATTATTATTATAACCTCTCAAAGCCAATCGTATGTTAATTAAGTTACCAAAGTCTTGGATAATAACATTAATTAGTATGGCCATACAGATTTCAGAAATGAAAGAAAAAAAGGGCTTTAAATCTTACAAGTGTGGGCATAGCACTTCTCTGAAATTTGTAAAAACTGGCCAGTCTTTTTCTCCTTCCACAGAAGCATGAAAATATGGTGTAACCACTTCAAAAGTTGCATTAAAATTAATCAATCAACTTTCTAATGAAGCCCTGCCTTCAGGTACATAAACCTTCCAAAAGAATGGCTGCTTTAATGAATCACAGAAAGGCGTATTCTAATGCTAGACCCAAATCCTTCTTTCAAATTATTTTTTAAGCACGCATAGCCATGTTACTTTACAGGTGGTCCTCAACATACGACCACAATTGAGCCCAAAATTTATGTCGCTAAGCGAGGAATTTGTTAAATTTACAACTTTTCTTACCACATTTGTTAAGTGAATCACTGCAGTTTTAAGTTAGTAACATGGTTGTTGAGTGAATACAGCTTTCCTATTGGCTTTGCTTGCCAGAAGCCATCATAAATATGAACTAGTTGTCTTTCTGCTATTCTGGTAGCTGAATGTAAATCACATGACCAGGGCTTTTTTTCTCATAGAATGCCCAGAACGGAGTTCCGGCACCTTTTTTGGATGAAACCTTATAAGTTAGGCAAAGCGGGTTGTATGACGTGTGTGAGTTCCGGCACCTTTTTTTTTTTTTTAAGAAAAAAAGCACTGCACATGACCATGGGATGCTGCAATGGTCATATGTGTGAAAAATGGTCATGTCACTTTTTCAGCGCCGTTGTAACTTCAAAAGGTCACTAAATGAACTGTTGTAAGTTGAGGACTACCTGTATAATCTTTCCTTCCTGGGTTATAGTTCAAAACCACATTTTAGGACTAAGGAAAAACTGCATAAATTGAAATGAGATATCATCAGTACGCCGATGGTACCCAGCTCTTTATCTCCCCTTGAGTGATGCTATGGATGTCCTATCCCAGTGTCTGGGGGGCTTTGGGGGACTGGATGGGGTGAAACGGACTCCGAATCAACCCTTGCAAAATAGAGTGGCTGTGGGTATTTGGCTTCCCTGGAGACAAGGATCTTCCATCTTTGGTTCTGGGTGGGTTGGCACTGCTTTAAACAGACACAGTGCACAATCTGAGAGTCCTTCTGGACTCATGGTTCCTGCTCAAAGAGCTGTAGCCAGGAGGGCCTTTACATACCTGCGGGTGGTGCACCAGTTGCACCCATACCTGGACCGGGAGGTCCTGTTCACAGTAATTCATGCCTTTGCAATCTCCAGATTAGAGTACTGCAACATGCTCTACCTGGGTCTGCCTTTGAAGGCCATTCGGAAACTTCAACTGGTGCAGAATACCGTCATGCGGTAGCAACTGGTGCCAATATTCTGTTGTTCGTCCATCGATTTCGATGAAGACCTTGACATCTTATGGATTATGGGCCATCAGCGGTGTGTCTGTAGATGGCTGATGAGACCGATGTTAGCACGGAATGTTCTGCCACATACTGAACAGAGAAATGTGGACACTATTGCTTCAGCATTTGCAGCTCTGGCTTTACGGAGTGCTCGCTTCTCTTGTGCCAAGATTGTCCTTCTGTGTTCATATGTCTGGCAACCCTGGTAAACCAGGGTACGCCATGTACGCCAATATATACAATTTATGTAACACCACTCCTGCCTGAGCTGCACTGGTTACCAGCATGTTTCTGGGTGTAATTCAAGGTACTGAATGGGATGATTTTAAGAAAATTTTAATTGACACACAGCTTCCAATATTTGGCTTTTAATTTGGTTTTATGGGGTTTTTTTGTTTTTTGATGTATTTTGTTTGTATCTGTTTTAATATGCTGTGCACCGCCCTGAGTCCTACGGGAGAAGGGCGGTATATAAATTAAATTATTAAATTAAATTACTGGTTTAGGGCCAGGGATCTCCTTTTTCCAAGAGTCTTTACCCATCCAATTAAATCAAATAGGATAGGCGTGCTGCAAATCCCATCAGTCAAAGAATGTCAGCTGTTAAGAACTAGAAGATGATCTTTTTCTGCAGCAGCCTCTGATCTGTGGAACATCCTCCCTTCAGAGATTAGAATGGACCCAACTCTGTTAGCCTTCCATAAAGCTTTAAAGATCTGGCTATGCTCCCGAGCCTGGGACCAAGGTTCCTTGCTATATTGTTAAGGGACAGATGTCTTGCTTTGTGTGTAGTCAGATTAGATGTTTTAATGTTTTTTAGTGTTTCAATAGTTTTTACTGTTTTTATTGTTTTTAAATGTTTTTATTGTTTTTAATTGTAATAAATAATAAATAAGGACGAGGGGGGACATGATAGCAGTGTTCCAATATCTTAGGGGCTGCCACAAAGAAGAGGGAGTGAAGCTATTCTTCAAAGCACCTGAAGGCAGGACAAGGAGCAACAAATGGAAACTAATCAAGGAGAGAAGCAACCTAGAACTAAGGAGAAACTTCCTGACAGTTAGAACAATTCACCAGTGGAACAACCTGCCTCCAGAAGTGGTGAATGCTCCAACACTGGAAATTTTTAAGAAGAGACTGGACAGCTATTTGTCCGAAATGGTGTCGGGTTTCCTGCCTGAGCAGGGGGTTGGACTCGATGACCTCCAAGGTCCCTTCCAACTTTATTACTATTACTATTACTAATATTGTATGTTTTTGAGTTGTGATCTGCCCAGAGTTGTTTACTAAGATGGGCAGCTATAAAAAACAAATAAATTGAATATTTCCAATTTCACAGACCATATTATTATTATTTTGTTTAGAAAACAGAAGTTACATCACACTTGTTGAAGAATAAATGTTGGGGCCTTATTTTGAATATAGTAGCTATAGGACTTGAGCTAGATTATGAAAAGGAAGCTGTCTTTCCTTTCATCTTTTCTAATGCATATTTATGTTTGTAGGTTTAAATGTGTACTCTTTAAAGCATGGTTCCAACTGCCCATGGGATTGGTCCAATCACAAACCCTCAGAAGGTGAAGCTAAATAAATAGTGGTACAAGGTTTTTAGACACATTCTTCTTTTTTTTGTTTCTTTTATTTCTAAACCAAGATATCACCTTCTCATATCACCTAGATATGAGAAATGGGAATGGATATTCTGACTATATAAACAAAACAAAAATATAAACATTTGTTGATGTAACTCTAATTTTCACCTGTCCTAACAAGGAAAAGAACCAAATCATTAGCTAACATCCTAAATAAGTGTGTATGTATGCTAATATAATGAATGAATGCCTGAGTACATATATGTGCATAGAATCAGTGTCTAACTCAGCAAG
>NW_015386290.1:10000-17284 GCF_001527695.2 Protobothrops mucrosquamatus
AGCTTGTACAGCTCGCAAGTGGTGATGTTACATGAGCATATCCATGCATTCTAAGTCAATTGTAACTTATACATGATCCTTAACAACAGTCCCATGTAAACATTACAGTAGTTCAATTGGGAGGTAATTAGGGTGTGACAGTCAGTGAGCAGGGCTTCCAGATCCAGGAATGGGTGCAACTAACATGCATGATACAGTTTTGCATGCTAGATGTGTTATAGCTGCTTGGCTAGAGTTATTATTTGCCCTTTGATCAAGAACTGCAAGTTCAAGAGGACTCCAAAATTGTGCTGGAACTCACACATGTCATACAACCTGCCTTGCCTACCCTACAAGGTTCCATCCAAAAAAGGTGCCGGAACTCCGTTCTGGGTGTTCTATGACAAAAAAAAGCCCTGAGTAGCTCTGAGGGGGAAGAACCAAAATGGAAAATCTCATGTTCAAGGATCCAGGAGGCCCAAACCCAAATCCACTCAATCAAAATCTGTTCTTTCTTGTCCACTTCTCCACGCCCCCCAGATACTGGAATAGAGTCTCAACAGCCTCATTTGTTCAGCCAGCAGCAGAAATAACAGTAGAGTATCTTAGGATACTAATAATGCTGCATCTCATGCGAATGAATAATTTTCCCCAGTGGCTTCATGTGGATGTTAAGAAGCATGCAGAAAGTAAAGCCTAAAGCATCCTGTATAACAAGCATCTATGATTGGATCAATCCTTCTGCAGATTCCAGACCCAAACCAACTGGAATTATCTCTAAAGGAAGAAGGAGAACCACTGTAAACTGAGCTGGCCCAGAAGAATGCCATCATGTAGACACACATAAAACTGCATTTTGAAAACAAAATATTCAGATACCATATGATGTAACTATATGTGCCATTAATATTTAGTAGCAATATTTTTAGTATACGCTTATGCATAACTGCTCTACAAGTAGACAATAAAATCACAGCATTCTCCCTCTCTCCCCATGAGTGAAAAAGGAATGGATGGATAGAGATGCGGGGGGGGAGAGAGAGAGATATATATCTTTTCCCAACAAATTCTCAATCGTGAGAGGAATCCTGGGAAGGACTACATCTCTGAAATAACTAGAAATCAAAGGAAGGATAACTCCATTTTAAAAGCCATTGTATTAATCTTTAAAATCTTAGTAGCAGTAAAACATGCAGATGTACTTTATCAATTTTGAACAGAAAAGGCAGAAACAGATCAATCAATTTCATGCATATAAAAAGCCCACATTGCAAAATAATGGTAAAAAATAAATAAACGAGGAAGCTAAGCACGTTATTATCCCTGCTCGGCAACTTACTGTTCTCTAGCCTCTTCCCTTTAAAGCAGGGAAGAGGCTAGAGAACAGTGGGTCAAGCCCCTTACTTTCCCAAAATGGCCTGTTACCAAGTTAACTTGACAGAAACACGATTCTCTTTCCATCTCTTTCTTGCCCCTGGAGAGCTCATCTGGTGGATTTCACAAATACATGCTTAGTATTTGATTGCTATCCCTCCACAGATCATCCTGGGGTCCAGTTCCACCTAGACCCCTGGGAATCAAGGCCTCATTGAAGATGTCCTGCTCATGTTCCATCAGTTGGGGACTGACAGAATTGAGGAGCACAATAATAGCTTTAGAAAGTTGTGAAAGTGCTCCTGAGCAAAATGAAAAAAAAAACAAAACCAAAAACCCAATAACTAATGTAGGAATTGTAGGAAGAGGGCCATGACGTGAGGAAAACATGAGCTTTGTTTACAAGGCCAGAAGAAACAGAGAGTAGCAAATACCAAAGCCTAGGATTCCCCCCCCCCTTTCTTCCTTCAAAAGTCACTTGGATATTTGACTGTGCTAAACAAATGAAGAGGGACACAAAGAAGCAGGGCACTTCCAGGGGTTAGAAAAATATCATTTTGTATAATTAGATTGAATCAAAACACATGACTCTCCATTTGGAAGCAATACTTGTTTTTCTCTCATTTTTAGGCTTTTTTTTTCATTTCCCCCTCCCCCCCCCAAATAAACCCAGATAAACAAAAGCCCTAGGATATTGGATGGCTGTTCCCACATTGTTCCAAGAGTAGCGAAACAGAGAGAATACACAGCTTTGGGGTTTGCATTGACTGCTTTTCATGGTCTTGTTTTCGTCATCTTTTGCTTCCACACGCGGTATGGTTTCATCAGCTCTCCTCCTCCTCCTCCTCCTCCTCCTCCTCCTCCTCCTTGAAGAGCACCAGGCTCTTCCTGGTTGCATTCCAAGATCCCTTACATTCTCCAGCTGGGGATCATTTTTGGGTGATAACTTAAGAGCCTCCCTTCGTCACTTCTTACCGCTCTGTCTGATGCATATTTACTCAAAGCAAGCCCCTCTTTCCCTCCAAAGATGGCCAAATAGGATCTCAGCCGTAATTCCTTTAGCATTAAATTACTGGTTCAGGCCGGTTTTGGTCCATTTAAATATAGGTCCAGGATGGTGCCAGAATGAGAGGAAAGTAAACAACTTACCTAGACCATTGAATTTCCAGCATTAGACACACTGACCGCAATTTAGAGATGCTTTCAGATGGCTGTTGGCTGCTTGGGCTGCCAATTGGCCCAGAGAAGCAGCAGCCTCGGCAACAGCCAAGCTTCCTTTGTGCCTTTAGTAGGAACTTGATGTAAAAACCAACAACCTTTAGAAATGTCTCCTTTAAAAGCAGCCACTTAACAGATGATTTTGTTTAGTTACAGGTCATGATAATCTTCTGGACCTATACACCCTATACATATGGATGTATAGGATACAGATTCTGACTACAGATAAAAAGATGTTTTGTTTTCATTAGGATCTCATGTTTTGGGAATATATCATGTTCATTTGGGATATTTCTTTAAAGGCTTTTTAAAGAATCCAGTTGAATTTTAGAAACATTGCAGTTACATTTTCTTGAAAGACATAACATTACACGTATACATACATACATAGATACACACACACACACACACATGCACACATATACATACATATTATAATGTTTATTTATTTAAACAACTTATATACCCAACCATCGCATGACAGTGATTCTGGATTACACACAGAGGATTAAAAGCAATGAAATATGATACCAAAAATAAACTAATAGTAGTAGTATTATTAATAGTAATAATACTATATACATATTCATTTACCCACAGCATTCAAAATCTTTCATATTCAATACATGTAGACTTCTAGCTAAAGAGACTGAGGGAACATCCAAGTCTTTGCTGCCTTGGAAAAAACCCAGAAGGGTTGGGACCATTGTAACCTTTGAGGAAAGGGGACAATTTTCCACAAGGTAGACATTGCAAAAGGGAAGGCATGATAGATTCCACCAGATGACATTTCCTAATAGAAACACCCTGAGGATGCCAACCCTGACTGGAGAAATGGCTGGAGACAGAAGGTCCTCCATGTAATCTAGCTCCGTGTCTTGCAGGATTATATAAGTAAAGCCAACACATTGAATTGCCCCCAGAAGCCCAGTGGAAGCCAGTGGCAGTTCACAGAACAGGATTGTCACATGGGTGCATCATGAAGTGCTCAAGGCTGCCTGCACTGCTGCATTCTGGATCAACTACAGCTTCTGTATGCTCTTCAGTGACAGCCCCATGTAGAATATGCTACAGTAATCCAGTTGGGAGGTGACTCATAGTGCTTTACAGCCCTCTCTAAGCGGGTTACAGAGTCAGCATATTGCCCCCAACAATCTGGCTCCTCATTTTACTGACCTCAAAAGGATGGAAGGCTGAGTCAATCTTGAGCCAGTCAGGATTGAACAGCTGGCAGTTGGCACAATTAGCCTGCAATACTGCATTCTAACCACTGTGCCACCACTGCTTCTAGGGCCTCCTAGTCCAGAAACAGGCATTAATAGTGCACCAGATGGACCTTGTAAAGTCTTCCCTAGTCATGGCTGCCATCTGCTTGTAGAGCAGGAGTGGTGAATCCCGAAGGATCCCCAGGTTTCATACTAACACTTTCTAGGGAATTGTTACCCCATGCAGCTTCACTAGGTCAGGTTGGGATAGAGATGTATGATATCTTGCCCCAGGATAATGGGTGACCTCACCCATATAGAAGTTAAAAAGACATGTATGCTTAAAAAGAAGAATCCTTCTTATTCAACCACAAGAAAATCTAAAAACAATCATAACATATTGCAAAGAAGCAAATGGAACAAAGAAAGGGAGACAGAAAAGGAGGAAATTAAAGAATAATGGGGGGGGGGGTGAAAAACCAAATTATTCCAATTTCAAAGTTCCATTGCCATTCAGCAATTCCAAACTATTAATTTTATCTTTATAGAAATCATTACCATTCAGTTTTTAACAGTACATTGAATCTAAGTCATATGGAATCATACTAACTTGATATTGCTTTTCCCTGGAGTCAAGAAACATCATTAAGCCAACTTTTGGAATCTGGTACAAAAATGCCCTCCAAGGAATCCATAACTGCCTTTCTCACAATAGTCCAAAAACAATAAATCCAAAGTTCTTCAAATGCTAATCATTGCATGTATTGTGCTGCACATTTCTTTAAACAGATGTATTTTTATTTAATGAGATTTGTAAGATCACTTAATAGCTAAGTTTGATCAACTAAGTTTTCACATTACTAAATTACTGTCACCTTGATCCAGAGCTAACATTACCTGTTACCTAATGTTTAGAGTAATAAACTTTTTCTTCTTTTCTTTCTGCTATCATACACATCCAGTCACCACCATTATGACAATTAACCATATTTTCTTTTTACCAATATGGTATAGAAAAATTGAACCACTAATTTCTTCATCATCTAGTGGGGAAATATTGATACTTTCCCCCTCCCAAATCATTCTGAACACCAGCAAATTGTTAAATTCATATTTGACAGTCTAAACTTACTTGGCTATGATATGCATATGTTGAACTTATGATAAACAATCACACCAGTAAGAGACAACATATAACAATGGCAGCAACTGCACCAAAGTATGAAGGAGTGATTTTACCGAAGCTATGGACTCATATGTCCCTCTTTTTCCCCCACAATTTCAGTATAGAGCAATAATGGTGGGCTGGACTAGCCTATGCATTCTTTTGTATAATTTTTCAAGGTCTGGAGGACATACGTGGAATCCAATAATTTATTATAAGCCAGGAGTTTGTTGGGTAGAAAACTGGAGATGAGTGGTATGAAACAAAGTTTGGGTATTGGAATTAATATCTTGGACATATGTGATATTAAATGAGTTGCTGAAACTCTCCCCGATCAAATGGCTTTGCCAGCTAGGAATTGTAACATATGTGGAGAATTTTGGAATAGGAAAGCCTGTCATATGAAATTAAGTAATTACTGTTTAACTATGATATTTTGTGTATGTGGGTGTGGAGTGTGGAGAAGCAAGAATGACCTCATGGACTTTACCTGATATTACCCTGTTTTTGTCACTAAAGGGTCTCCACACACATTTATTTTCCTCTTTCCATAAGCAATTTAAGTCTGTCCTTGGCCATAATACTATGCCAAATATATATTACACACAGCCAGCACAAATTCCCAACATTACAGCAGCCCCACTGTTCCAGGAATTGCTGCAGCTTTCCAAGGAAAATTCAGGAGATTTGCTTGCTTGTGGAGATCTGAATCAACCCTTAGTGGGTGTGTGATGGACAGGGCTCTTGGCTATAGGACAGTATAGCTTTCCAGTGAGGCCCATTATTAATATAGATGTTGTACATTTCAGCTGCCCTCTACAGACAACAGGAAAGATCAACTGTTGGAGATACACATTCATGGAATATATGTATCAATTACATGCATGGCTGTCCAAAGAAAACAAAATAAAAAGTCAAGAATCTGAGTGGAAAATGTTACAGTTGTTAAAATACTTTTTAGTGGTGGAAAGAAAGAAAGAAAGAAAGGAAGGAAGGAAGGAAGGAAGGAAGGAAGGAAGAAAGAAAGAAAGAAAGAAAGAAAGAAAGAAAGAAAGAAAGAAAGAAAGAGGGTGGGAGGGGGGAGGGAGGGAGGGAGGAGGAGGAGGAGGGAGGGAGGGAGGAAGAATTCTGTTACTCTCTACTCCCCCTATCTACATACAAGCACAAAGTAAAATATATTCTATGTATGGAAACTGCCTAAAGCTCCAGAAACCTATAGACATACATAGGAGTTGGGTAAAATGGTTCATTAAATATTCCTAGTGAATTTCCAAGTAAAGCAAATAATTTGGATGGAATCTGTAAGCAGCAGAAAAACAGTGATGCTTGTGCATACTGAGGTCATTTGCTCAACTATAATTACATGCTTAGGTGATGCTTTTCATTCTAAAGCACAGGATGGATTAAAAATCACCATAGTATCCTGCCTGTTACTGAAAATGACTGCCATTTTAGGTGCAGTAAAATTTGGATCAAGTTCCCTTATGGACCCGAAGGATCACGTTTTAATGCTGTATCTCCCAAAATGTCTATCTGAAATATTTGTAAATATTGGTGATACATAAGTGGCTATCTCCCAGTTTGTCTGCTACAGACTGAAGATATGGACTAAATATCAAAAA
Organism: Protobothrops mucrosquamatus; assembly: GCF_001527695.2. Taxonomy (NCBI): domain Eukaryota; kingdom Metazoa; phylum Chordata; class Lepidosauria; order Squamata; family Viperidae; genus Protobothrops; species Protobothrops mucrosquamatus. The sequence continues at coordinate 16,564 of NW_015386290.1, forward strand.
GGACTTAAAGATAATGCCAAAAGACTTTAACTATATCAAGGTAAGTGTGGTGTTTGTGATGATTTTTTTTAGTATCATCACTTGTCCCAAAGGTGGTTTTTCAAGAGGCAACTGGACTTTCTTGTTTTTTTTTTAAGATGTTTCGCTTCTAAACCATGCATTCCTATGAATAATTCTGTGCTCATCATTGCATCATTACCATTGTTTACAAAGCATCTTACAGTATGAAAAATATATTTGTAAATTAGGCCTAATTGGTGCCTTTCAGAGTAAGATGAGATTAATAGATATTAGTTATTTTCGGTTAATATTTGTTAATCAGTATTTGACAGCTGCTCTATTTTATTTTATGTAGTAGAACCTGCCCACTTTAAAAATAAAGGTTATACAGCGGACTGCATGGCTAAGAAAAGATTTCAATCTAATATATCAAACTCAAACACATAACTAACTTTTTAGATTAACTTTTTTATACTTGTGGAATATTGAATTAAAAAAAGAGAAGGAGGAGGAGAAAGAAGAAGGAGGAGGAGAAAGAAGAAGAAGAAGAAGAAGAAGAAGAAGAAGAAGAAGAAGAAGAAGAAGAAGAAGAAGAAGAAGAAGAAGAAGAAGAAGAAGAAGAAGAAGAAGAAGAAGAAGAAGAAGAAGAAGAAGAAGAAGAAGAAGAAGAAGAAGAAGAAGAAGAAGAAGAAGAAGAAGAAGAAGAAGAAGAAGAAGAAGA